>NW_005841933.1:2803153-2818749 GCF_000455745.1 Alligator sinensis
GCTGTCAGCTTCAGTAAAGTAAGTGCATAGGCTGTCAAGTGAGGGATAGGGAGGCTGCTTTACCTCTGCTATGCTGTTACAGGTGATCAGGCTTACTGAACTGCAAACAACAGTCAGTGTCTACCTTAGTTTGTTGGTGTAATAGCTGAAGCTTCCACAGAGCAGAAAATGCAGTGATAAATCAGATCCTACAGAGAAGAAGATATTTATTTTTCTAACCAGGTAGGGCATTTATAAATAGGAAAAAAAGTAAAGTAGAAATATGATGTTTGGCTTTTTCCTTTTAGAAGAAGCATGGCATCACTTTCTAGTATGCAAATGAACAGACTAATTAAGTGAAAACCAACCTAAGGCAACAGAGACTGATTCTATTGGCATATATCTTGACCAGTCGAAGCTGGAGTGGAGCTGGCAAGAAGGACCATTGCTCTTAGGGAAGAGAAAAATTGATTTCTAGAATAAATGGGAGAGCCCATGTAAATGAAATAATATAGTTTGACAGGGGGAGAATTAGTAGTAAAGAATCAGAAGGGCATTACAGGGCAATCTTTGAAAGGTCCTGTATAAATCATCACCAAGGCTCATTTCTCATCTCTAAGGGTGGCCAGTGTCAGATGCTTCAGAGGGAGATGTGACAGTCTCATTGAAGGGACACGTGCCATTACCTGAGCATGTTGCCATATCTTTGGAATTTTTTGACAGTGTATGAGTTGTATAAGCAAAGGAGCCATTCTCAAGTCTGGGGTCCAAATTGCTTGATTTGTTTGGCAAGTATGTCTTCAAGGCTGGCTGCTTTCCTGATCTTCAGTGCGTTAGTACCAACATTCAGTTTTGTCACTGAGAAGGGTCTTGTAAAACCCAGGTTTTGCCAACCACAGTTTTGAGTATCCACGTTTAATATTCTGTATACCATTTTTGCCTACCACAGTATACAATTTTGAATAACCACAATTATTCAAAGGAGTGGGAGGAAGGGAAAGGGCCGGGAGTAGGAGGGAAGGGCTGCAGCTGCGAGGCATGGCCACAGGGAGCAGAGGCTGAGCCCAGCTGCAGCCTGCCCATACCCTGTACAAAGATTGGGGGCCCACGTGCCCCCCCCGCTTGGCTCCCCGGTACCGTACCGCACCGCATCTGGAGGAGCCACCAGACTCCAACTGCCCCACAACCTGGCCCAGCTGTATTCACAGTGCATTGGGCCTTGGCCAGGCTGGGTCATGGGGCAATTGGAGCCCAGCAGCACCTTCAGAGCCAGCGTGGTGCCGGGGAGCAAAGGAGGGGGCACCTGGGCCCCCAATATTTGCACAGGGCAGAGGCAGGCCGCTGCAGGGCTCAGCTTCTGTTTTCCACATCCGTTCTTTGCTGTTGCCTTGTTGCCAGAGCTATCCTACCCATGATGGGAGGGAACAGCAGGCCCACTTGCCACTGTGCCTCACTTCCCTTCCCCGCGACCCAGCGTGGCAGGGAGCAGAGAAGCCGCACGGGGATCTCCTCACCTGCCACTGCTCACCCTGCACTGCCCGGCGGTGCTCCTCCTGCGCACAGTGGCCCTCCCCCTCCCCTGGATGAGCCACCCACTGCCCTGTCCTGCTCCCCGCTGGGGCCCTGCAGCCCCTGGCCCCCCCCAAGCACCACCCAGCTGGGCAGCAGTCCCCCAGCTCCCTCCCTACAGGGGCCTCAATCCCCTTGTACCCTCACTTACTCGCTTGTCCAGGGGTGTGGGTGGGTAGTTCCTGCTGCCACCGGGCTCAGATGGTCCCACGACCTGGCCTGGCCAGGGCCCCATTCAAGTCCCTATCCCCATTTTTCCCATAACCCTCTGATTTTACCAACCACAGTTTTGCCAACTGCAGGAACTTCCAGGAACCTAACCCCTGTGGTTGACAAGGGAAACCTATATTATTGTCATATCAGTTGACTCAATCTGGGTCTGCCCAGATTTCCTGTGGTCTTCTGTGATGGCTAGCATGAGCTTCTCACTTGTAGCAATGGTGTTTGTGGGAAAAGAGTCTAGTTCATACTGTCGTCTGTAGTTTCTGTTTGGGTCAGTGGTTTGTGGAGTGAGGCTTGGGTCGTAATTCTTGCAGCAGCCCCATGAGATGTTCTACCTTGCAGATTTCTGTGCAGCTTTTATGAATTGGTTATAGTTCTTAGGCAATGCTTTGATGGTTTTGACTGTCATGAAAGTAATCTGAAAAGCCTTTGCAGTTTGCCTTTTTAAGGTTAAAGCGTCAGCAAAATGGCACTGTTTATAGGTGTTACTGTGGCTTTGATCTGAATGCCACTTGGTTGATGTTGGGAATGTGGAATGGGGTCTAATACTATTTTATTACTTAGCCCAGCAGTGGTGTTGCTGGTGAATATAAACGGTCTGGGTTATATCCTTGTTTCCAGCGGCTGCTATTGAATGATTTAGATAGCTTTGGGTCATGAATCAAACTCAGCTAGTATGCATCTGACCAAGCTTCTACTGCTTCATCATCTTTATTGGTCTCATTGTAGCCCCACTGGGGCTCATTTTGTAGCCCCACTGGGGGTCATTGTAGCCGTTGAGTGCTGTGGCTGTTAAAGTCATCAATGATCACCCATGGTTTATTCCCAGTGATCCCTAGTGTATGTGTAAAGATGAAACCCATGTTAGGTGGTTTGGAGACTGAAGTGATTGTGATTCTGTTGAGTTTGATCCTTCATTGTTGTTGTCCTCAGTCTTTGCTGTAGAAATTTTGACCATTCCAGTTTTAGCAAATATGGCACTTCCAAATTGCTTGTGCGGTGTTTCAATCACCATAGTCATTCCAAGTATTGAAGGATGATTATTATGAGGCCATCTGTCTCTCTCATGTGAGCATGAGACATTGCACTGGACTTTCTTACATAGATTTACAAGCAGTTCTTTTTTCACCATTGAAAACCCTTCAAGATTTGTCAGTGCTGGCCCTAAGGAGAGCTGATGTCTACTTTGGTCACAAGGCATTATGACTGGTTACAGTTGGTCAATTTGTAGGGTCAAAATCATGTTTTGGAGTGTTAGCAAACTTCACAGGTGTTACCAGATATTACCTGATAGGGGGTTGCAATGTGAATGCTTCTACTATGGCCCCTGCTTCTGCTATTTTTTTTTTTTTTAAATAACAGCAATTCACTGATATTCAATTAAAATTCACGATGTTAGGCAGGAACAATACTGGATTAGGTGAAATTTGAGTCTCTAGGACTACTCAAATTTTGAGTTCTCATCATAAAAAGGAAGAGACATTATATGCTACGGTGGAAAAACATGTTGGTAGGTCAATGCAGTAGAACTCACCAGTGAAGTTTTCCTGTAAATGCAATACAGGCAGCTTCCCCATGTTTTTTGTCCATAATATGTAAGGTATAATTAAAAATTAGCCTTCA
Source organism: Alligator sinensis (assembly GCF_000455745.1). NCBI lineage: Eukaryota > Metazoa > Chordata > Crocodylia > Alligatoridae > Alligator > Alligator sinensis. The sequence goes on from NW_005841933.1 coordinate 2,806,547, forward strand.
GCTGCAATGAACTGGCAGCAATGATAAATCAGTGTTTTGTTTCCATTTTATTGGCAATTAATTTTTTTTTTTAAATCCTGTTCCTGACCTGTGTGGTAAATCTGCTATTTCTGCTGCTACCATCTTCTTTATTGCACAGTGCAGCCAAAGACAGAAATCCTGTTTATGTGCCAGGACTTTATTCAAGTCAGGCAACACCTGGTGGAAACCACTGCAGGTCTAGACCTTCTAAACAAAGCTCTGGGAGCCACACCTGGTGCTGGACATGAACAGGAGTCTCAGGATCTATTTTGGGTTTTCATTTGAAACATTTGAGAACTGAGGCTACATTCTGGTTTAGAAAGCATAGAAATCTCTTTGCTTCTTTCTCCCAGGTGATTCTGTTATCTGATAGATCAGGGAAGAACTAGAGGGTATTTGAGGTACCATAGGCGCAGACTTTTATTTTTGCGAGGGTGGGCCTAAGATGATGGACACGTGGACAATTTTACACATTTCGGATGACAGCCTTCTTCCTGAGGGGGGCCAGGGCCCTGAGGCCCCTACATACTCAGCTCCTCTGTGAGGTACTGCTGCAAATAAAAGCAATATTCTGAGAACCACAGAGTAGGAAGTGTGGGTAAATATTGCTCTTTTAATTGCAAGTCACTATAAGTTGCAGTTATTTAATCTTTTATTTATGGAGCTCAGAATACTTGATTGATGGGAAACTGAATCCCAAAGAGCTTTAGTGGCATGTTGCAGGTTAGCTGGAGCCTTATGGCAGAGACAGAAACAGAAACCTCGGGTCTCTACATATTTTGTGTGTGCATGCACATGCACATGCATGTGTGTGTGCATGCATATATAAACATAACTGATATAGCAGTTGATTTTCTAGGCAACATACCATCTAGCCCATGACCCTGGAAATGCTATCTGGCTTAGGTGTTTCCTTGCTGATATGTCTACGTATAGATTTTATTACTGGATGTCCTTGGAGGTGTAAAGTAAGTTAATAAGGATTTTCTAGTGAGTCTTAAATACACTCATATAAAAGTAAGGTGTGATGTGCTGTATCAGTCTATCAAAATGAAAAGAATTCAGAATTACCACTGCTGGCTCAAGAGCATTAACTCAAGGTTTGAAGGACACATACTGATAGAGTCCTGACTTACACAGATGATCAGAAATGCCTGCAGTATATTTAGTGGTGTAAAGTGTGGCAATTTTCCAGGCTGTCTCTTGATTTCATCTCATCCTTCTTTGTAATTAATCAATCTCTGAAACCATAATAAAAGTGTCTTAACTAGCCACTTTTATGGGGACCGCCCAGGAGTCTTGTAGCACAAGACAAGTAACACAACCTTGTTTATCAGTGTTAAATTATCTTCTTGTAAATAAATCACCTGGAAAAATTGGTTAGACTTCACATTTAATTTCTGATGATTTATTCTGCTATTCATAATTGAACAGAATCCCCTGTGGTTCAGTGGTAGATTCCTTGTTTGCCACACAGGAGGCTTGGGTTCAATTCCTGGACGCTTATACAAATAGAGCCATGGGGACACCAAACATCTGGACCTAGTCTGGCCCTTGGATTCTGTCTCAGTGGCTTAAAGGAGGAATGGAAGGTCTGGGCAGCCTCTACTCCTCCAAAAATCTCCTGCCTAGGCATATGCATTGAAGGTCTGGATGACCTCTCATGCATATACCATGAGCTGGAAGGTTCAACAGTTGTCAAACAAACATAATTGAACATGCTGGCTAGGGACAGACATTACACACAAAATGGTTTAAGTGATCGGAAACTGGTTTAAATCTGTAACAGAACAGATGTTCAGTGCACATAAACCAGTTTGAAAATGGCTGAAACTGGTTTGAGATAAATCTGGTTGAATGTAGTATCAGACTTAACTGATTTGGGTCAAACTAGTTTATGCAATGTCTGTCTCAGATCCCTTCCTGTTTTAACTTAAACCAGAGTCCCCCTGGGCTGGGCTTCCTGCTCCAGAGCCAGGCTGGCTTCACCTCTCTGCCTGGCTTCTCCTCGCCCACCCGCCCCCCTCCTTTCCCCACTCCCTGCTCAAGCAGGGTTTCCCACCCCCTCTCCTCTCCCACAGTATGGACCATAGCCAGCATGTGGTATGCTGGCTAATGCTGAGAGATGTCTGTGTAAGGCAGACAGAACAAAGACAGACAGGACAGTGTCCACTTAGGGCTTTTTGGAGCTAATCAACAGGCCAGCTGGTAATGTCCCTCTGTTCCTTCCTTGGAAAAAGTTGTTTAAGAAGAGCATGAATTAATGAGAGAGGCTTTTGTTTTCTTGATAGGGTGCTAAATACTGTGTTATCAACTCTCTGCTGTCTCCTTCACTGGTCAGGAGCAGCGAGGATGTGGGGGGAACCCCTCCCTAATCAGAGTGTACTGCTGGAGGCTGGCCACACTCCCCCCTCAGCTCAGCACTGTGGAAGGGAAGGCTGCTCTAGCACCCCCTGGCTTCTAGCCTGAGACACTGCAGTCACGTGCCTGCATTTTCTCAGTCCAGAGGGAATGTCTGTGTAATTACAAGCTGGTTCAGCCTAGTCAGGTTAAACTAACCTGCAAAAATTGAATCAATTCAGGATTAGGCTTTTTGAATGTCTGTCCCTAGCTGCTCTGAACAAATTTCAGCCTCTGGCCTGTTCTAGGTCATGTTGGCTGTTTGGGAGTAGATGATTTGTCACCTAAAATGTAATATTGTTTCTGCTTCCTGACTGATGAACTGAAAGCCTTTAAACAGCATAATAGTCAATTAGTTTTAAACAAATATGTTCATATCAGAATGCCTTCTTTGCATGCAACTGTGGCCATTTGTGCTAAAAGCAGTCATCCTGCTAGCAACCAGAGAACAAAATCCCTTTCATATTACTGTGGATGTTGTGGGTAGTAAATAAAAAAAAGATCTGTACATAGAAGAACTGAACTGTTGCACATGGAATAAACACATGTTCATTAAGCAAGAGAGAGAAAGGGAAAGTGTGGATGAGAATGACTCTATTGATACTCTAGTATGTAAGAAGTACTTAGTATCTAGTGATCAGGGCACTCAGATAGGATGGAAAGACTTATCTTCCAGTCACTAGTTAATTTAATATTTAGTTATTTTATATGAAATACAACAACTTCAACAGAGAAGAAAGAGTTGCACCTCCAAATGCATTATAGCCTGGAATCTGGCATTATAGCATTATAGCCTGGCATATTCACTTCATTCCCAAGTAATGTATCAATATAGGAATAATCTCAAAAGTCCTAGAATAATGGAGGCATACACCACAGTGCAGGCAACTTGTTCTTATCCTTAAGTTAGGTAAGAGGTGTTGTTCGAAATAGATCAGATATTTTAGAACTTTGCAGTGATGCTACCTAGTAGTGAATGTAAGAGCTAGAATATGTCACTAATATTCACATGGGGGTTAATCAAGATTAAAGAATGAATGATCCTTAAAAGGTCTAGGGAAATGTAACAGAAATGCAGATTTTTTTTAGGTAGAACATGCAAAAAAAACCATAATACATTATTTCCTATTCTAGAACTAAATTGTTTCTGATTGCATATTGAGACAAAATATTTTCCCTTGAGAAGCTGGCTTTGACTAAATTAAATGTATCCACTCAATTGTGCTGAAGGCATTTTGGTATTTGGCACGTTTGAAACAACAGTTTGTTAGCTGCTTAGGAAAAAAGTCAATAACCAAAAAATACTGAAGTATCAAATCAGTACCTTCACTCCTCAAAATGAAAAAGTATTATGTCTATTAACATGAGTTTCTTCTCCATATTTCCACATCCACAATAAGAATTTAACCATATGTGTGAGTTTGAAGGGTTCAGAATTATAGACTCATAAAAATAGGGATGGAAGGGACAGACCATGTCTGTGTCACAAGGCAGAATCAGCAGCTGTACTATTTTTGACAGATACTCCTCACCAGCTCCTAACAATCTCCAATGATGGAGCTTCAACAGCTTCTCTAAATCAGTGGTACTCAACCTTTTGGCTCCATGGGTCAAATGAGTGGTGTGCAGCCAGAATGTGGGCCATATCCTGTGCAGGTTCAGTATGTGGTATTGAGCCTTGTGCTGCCTCAACCTGGCCCCATGCTATCCAGCTGGTGGGGTTCCATATAGGTCCAGAAATTTGGCAGCAGGAGAGTGGCAATTAGCTGCTACTGCTCCCCCTCTGCCAAATTTTGGACCTGTGGGGAGCCCTGCAGGCCAGATAATATGGCATTATGGGCCAGATCTAGCCTGTGGGCCAGGGGTTGAGCATCTCTGGTCTTGATAAACAGTTTCATTGTTGAACTCTCCTTACAGTTAGAAAGTTTTTCCTACTGTCTTACTTAAATTTCCCTTGTCTACAACTTAAGACTACTATTTCTTGTCCTATGTTTCATAGTTATGGTAAATAGTTAATAACCTTCCTCTTTGCAATAAACTTTTACGTATCCTAAGACTGTTATCGTGTCCCCACACGGCCATCTTTTCTATAGGCCAGACAAACCCAGTTATTTCAAATTTTACACACACATCGTGTTTTCTAGACCTCTGATCATTTTTGCTGCTCTGCTCTGAAGTCGCTCAAGTGGCTCCACATCTTTTTTTAACTAGGGTATCCAAAACAGTATTCCATCTGAGGCCTTATCATCGGGAATACAATGTTCAATGTTGTGTAGAGTTTATGAGCTCATTCTTAGAGGCACAGAGCTTATCTAGTGAGCAGTATGACCTATAAAGTATAAAATACCTGGAAGCAGATTCTGACGCTTAAAAGGCTGGACCAATGGACAGGGAAGTGTGGGAGGGATTCACATTTCCTTGCACCAGAGGCATAAATAAACAATTTTGGCACCTTGGGCAAAGATGCTGCTGAGCACTGGAGAGCAGGGGCCAGGGGGATGCTGAGTCTATACTACACCCTGGCTGCTGGTTTCATTGCATGGGCTTCCACTGTGTGAGCTCCTCACAGTCCACTATTCTGTGGCCCCTTTTAAACTGGCACCAGAACTGATGCCCCATTGCCCGCCCCTGGTTTCATGGCTGCCTTACACAGTGCAGTACCCCTCCCCCCATACTATATGCATGTTCACAATACTCGCCTGAGACTTTTTCTTTGACAAAACTTGGAGCAGTAACTACTATCCTTGTAATCATGCAGAGAAGGGCCATGATGTTGTAATGTGTTTCTTTCATGTACCAATGCTGAAGGTCTCCAACCAGTAAATGAAGGATAGAAGGGACAAGGGTGGCAGAGTTAAGTTGACTACAGGAGCTTTCAGCTTTTATTTCCATTTCTATTAACATCTTCTATTGTATTTTTAATAATGTTTCATCTGTCACAATGGAATGAGGTTTTTGTCTGGACATGGGTGTAGACACGCATGGTTTTTTGTAGGGGAGCAGGTCACTTCAGCTTCTCTTTTAGCTTGGAAGCTTTGCTGCTTTTGGGAAATTTGATTGCCACATGATGTGCAGGGGATGATGTTACGTGTCAGATTCAGCAGGGTGTTGAATACCTGAGCTCCCTGCTCAAATATAAAGTTACTGAGAAAGGGCTCAGAGTGTGCCACGGTGAAAACGCCACAAGCCTCACCACACTTAGGAAGAGCTTCTCAGTTGCAGGAAGGAGGTTGGGTACCAGCTGTTAAGCAAAAAAAAAAAAAATCCCTCCACAAGTGGAAAACTGTGACCTATAGGAAAGTATGTGAAGCACGTCTGGTCTCTGAAGACTACAGATGAGCTGACAATATCAACACTGGAAACAGATGCTAAATTAATTGGACTAAGTTTGGCAGAAAGCCCTAGTCAAAGCAGCAGTCCTGACATGAAGACAAATCAATACAAAACATATTAGACTTCAAATCAATTTGAGTCAAAATGGCAGTAGCTCTTACCACTGCAGCATAGAGCTTGCTACAAGTACCCACCCAGATCCCTCTCCCTAGCCACAGTAAGAGGATTTGTTTCCTTATTATTAAACCTCTGACTGACATCATCATCTATCAGGGCCAAAAATGGGGAGCTGAGTTTAAGCTGTTCCTTGCCAGTGGTGTCTGAGTGTACTGAAGAGCCACTGATCTTAGTTCTTGCTGCCTTCAGAAGCGATGACATGAGTTGTGACCCCTTGCTAAAGAGTCTTAAGGTAGTATTGATAGATCCTGAAGAAATTTTATCTAGTACTGCAGTGGTCTCCAACCTTTTTAAGTATGAGATCACTTTTTTAATTAAAGGGCAACTCAGGATTTACTGCGTGCCCCCCCCGACAGGTCAGTCTGTGGGGAGGAAAGGGGCAGGGGGGGCAGATTGAGGCCCCTGTGGTGAGAGAGGGAGTGGGGCAGGGGTAAGTGGGGCCCCAGCCAGGCTGGGTGGTGGGAGCATTGGCGCCCAGCTGGCTCGTCCAGGCATGCGGGGGGTACATGCCCCCCCAACCTGTGTGTAGGACGGTGGTGGCTGCCGCTGTGCACTGGGCTTTGCGCCCTGAAACCAGCTGCAGCTGCCCTGGGAGTGGTGCGACACCACGTGCGTCCTGCCACTGGGCTGGCAGGGGACATCAGCGCAGTGGTGGGATGCATGTGGCGTCGCACTGCTGCCAGAGCAGCTGCAGAGAGGCTCGAGGTCCAAAGCCCAGCACGCAGTGACAGCCACCTCTGCCCTGCACACAGATCGGGGGCGGAGGAGGCATGTGCCCCATGGGCCTCTGCTGGGGTGCGCACAGTGGCGGGAACCCCTTCTTGTGCCTGGACAAGTCACCCAGGCTCCGATCCTCCCACTAGCCAGCCTGGCTGGGCCCCCACTCACCTGGCGGCAGGGGACATGGCAGGGTGCGGAGGGGGTGTTGTCCCACTCACCTGGTGCCGCCCTGGAGGCAGGGAGCATGGCTCAGCCCAGCGGTGGGACACGTGGCATCACACCACTCCCAGAGCAACTGCAGCTCTGTATCTCAGTTTGGGGGGGGGGGGGGGGGGGGCGGTGTATTTCAGGGGGGGGGGGGGGGGGGTTGAGCATGTGTGTGCATGCACTTAGCACCCCCCGAAAGAGACCTACTGTCAGAGGCTCTGCGATCGACTGGCTGGTGACTACTGTAGTGTTGGAAGCCAGATCAGCAGCAAGCATAGAGTCCATCTCTAACATTGTGGGTTAGGGAGACCTTTAACAAAAAGGTGCTTAAAAAAACCTTCCCCCAGTCTACAAACTAAGGACCTGATCTATACCAATGTCAGTGCAATATCTCTGGGACTGAGCCCTAAAAGAATGCAATACCTAGTTTCAGGGCCTGTGATTTTTTTTTCATAGCCACAGGCATTTACTGCACTTTGCCTGTTGTTCTAACACTGGTTTAAAGTTTATTTTTACAGTTAGAAATCTGTTTTGGTCAATATGCAGCAAAATATAAGGCAGAATAAAAGAAAAGTCTAGACAGTAACATAGTGAAATAACATTTTGGACCAAATTGTCTGGGCCCAAATAACACTCAGGTACAAATGTAGTTTTTATTGTCTCCCCCCCCCCCCCCCCCAAATGCACATCTTCTTAGTTTTAGTGCTAATACCTGGGCACAAATACTTTCTTCCTTAGATAGTCCAGATAATGGGAACTTATGGCTGTGATTAAAGGAAGAGCAGAGATTCATGTTATGATTTTGATTGAATAATTTATTCCAGTCCCACAGGCTGGTGGAGGGTGCTCCGTAGCACAGTCCAAAGTAAACAACAGAACAAAATTTTCACCTGGTGCATAGAGAAAACAATTAGTTTCTGTATCAGTCACATCCTGGGTGCTCTGATCTCATGTTTAGAGAGTCCAACATTGCCCCAGAAAGAAAAAGAAAGAAATCCCAATAGCAAACCTTTAATTGTGTACATCTCTGTCACTGCTGCAGTTCTAACAGCTCCTCTTTAAACTTCTCCGTGTGGCTACAGTACACAAACATTCATATTAATTCAGATCTTTTAGTACCATTTTAATTTTTGTTTTAAGCAATTTCTTCAGGGGGAAAAAAGAAGCTACTACCACAAGTTGAGAGAATAGTTAACCATGTTAGCCTTAAGTCGGGCAAAAGATGGACTAGAGATGCCTCTTACAGACTAATTGAATCAAAGATGCGTAAGTTTTTGTGAACAAGAGCTCACTCCATCAGATGCTAAGCTTATGTAACAAAAACATTATGCAACTCTGATTCAGCTAGTCTGGGACTGTCCAACTTCTAAATGTCGGGGAGCTGAATGCTCCATGAGTCCTATCATTGGAGGCTGCATACTGTGGTGGCTGCAGTAGCAAGGACCACAGGCTCCCCCAGCTGCACCCTGCATGCATGTACAAGGAGGCACTCCCCTACCCCACTACCACGTGCTTGGGCGGGCAGTTTCCCACATGTAAGGGTGGGTGTCGTCTCACCCCACAGTAGGTGAGAGCGGGCAGGCAGGTGGGTGGGTGTTGGAGCTTCCCCACTGTGCTGCACTACCAGCTGCACTGCACACAGGCAGGCAGGTACTTTCTCAGCCTGCTGCACAGTGTGCAAAGGGGCAGGAACCCTGCAGGCTCCCCTGTGGTGCCGCTCCACCCAAGATCTGAGTTGTTGGCTTCCCTGACATCACAGGCTGTGCTGCACCCTGCCACCCTGCCCCCTGGGGCTGGGTGAAAGAGTGGACATCAGGGGAAGGAGGAGGAGCCCTGAGACCTTGGCTGTTGCTGCTACTGGAAGAATAGAGGCAACAGTGAATAGGAGTCTTGCAGGTTGCATGTGGCCAATGGGCCATCAGTTGGACAGCCAGTTGGAGTTAGTCTGAGGTGCATTTCTTTCCTGCCTTCAGTGGATGCAGTTCTAGTCTCCCTAGCCCTTTTCCACAGTTTACAAACCCATAGCAACAATTTATTTCACTTGAGATATTAGAGTTTGACTTGAGCTTTTGTGTTGTGCATATGCATTCTAACAAAATGCATGGTATACGGCAGTGCCTCCCAGGCATTAACACCTTTATAACAGGAGTTGAAGCAGAAAAAAGAGTTTGCAAAAGTGACTGCAGTGACACTTGCTAGCAGGCAATACTTCAGTACATAGACTTGCCTTCCCACTGCACACCATATATTCAGTCCACTTGGTTTCTGCACAAGGGCAGGATGAGATATTTTAATTGTACAAATGGCACAATGCATAATTAACTGGGGGGGGCGGGAATCAGTATTGCATTTCATTTGGAACAGCTGTGCTTTGAGGCATTAGCTCATATTTTTGGCACATGATCAGCTCAGTGAAGAGTTAGTAGGAGAGACCTGAGAACAGTGTGCTGTGTGCCCCTGCAAACCTCAGTCATGCAGTTTTGCTTCCTTGAGCAGAAATGTACGGATCTGCAGCTGTACCACACACAGCTCTTTGAATGAGGTGATGCTCGTCCAGAACATATTGCCACTGACTCCTTACAGTTCACTTCAGGGTGGTATGGAAACTGAATACTAATGTTCTTCTATATCATGAGTCCCGTTTTCTACAGTTGTAAGCTCATAAAATAAAATAAAATTGAATTAAATTGAATTGAATTTTAAAAAATAGAGGGCAGCCTCTGCATAGGACAAACCAGAGGTCAGTATAATCCTGCAGTCTATATCCAACAGTGGCCAACACCAGAAGATTCCAAAGAAGGTGCTAGAATTGTTGCAATGGCTGATAATGAAATAACCTTGAGATCTGCTAACTGACAAGTCACTTGTATGTGTATCAGGTGTATCTGTTGCTATTACTCTTTCTTTCTTTCTCCCTCACCCTCTCCCCTTCTACTGACTGTTTTAGGCCATTTTTATGTCTCTATGTCTATTCACTGCAGAAGGGGTATTATTTGCTTAAGGAAAATTAAGGTTTGTTGAGCACCATGTCAGATCTTTCCAAAATATGGAAGATATGAGTAGAAAGGTGAAATCTCTGAGAACCAGGACACAGGCTCAACCAAACAAAATGTGGATGTTAGAAGACAAGGAAATGCCCAGTTAAGGCAATGCACCTTCCCCCTTCCCAACAACCACCTGATGTCTACCCATTCTATCTTTGCCCTAAGAGATTCCCTCAAGGAGATCAGGGTTTATAACCCAGATACGTTGTTCTTGGCAGACCCAAATCCTCAGACTGACCATGACCTCCCCATTTGATGATAGGTGAACTGTATTGATAAAGTGATAGCAGATAAGAATAATGCAAACAATTCTATATTTACCAGTTCCAGGGTTCACAGAGTCAAGGTACATCTGGCCAGTACATGAGCTTCACTCTGAGGCTCTCTTGAATGTCAAATGTCAGCAGGCTGAAGGTTGGAGGCCAAGGCCTACTTCTGCCCCATCGGGGTGGGTGAGATGGGCTGGTTGTATGTCCTCTGTCCATGGTGGCCTTGGGTTCCCCTCTAGAGGACCCTTTACTGCTCTGAAATCCCTCCTTCTGTATCTTTTCTCTCTTCTCTTCGGATGACTTTTCTTCTCTGGGTATCACTGATTGGTCTTTCTGTGGTCATCATTCTAGCCATTTTCTGTCCTGTCAGCGTATTTCTTTGTTTCACAAACCCATCACATGCATACATGCTAATTTGGGCTTTCCTAGTTTCTTCTAATTTGGTCCATCTACCAAAACTGGAAATCCCAAGGGCTCTGCACTTGGGCACTGAGATCTTGCACCAATGCTGCAGAGTCCCTTATCTCATGCTTTAAACTCCTGCCTACAGAAAATGTGGGTGACAGTCACAAAGTTGCCAGCTCTTGCAAATATATTGCCAGTAAGAGTATTTTGCAGAAGTATTCTTCATAATACAAAAAGCACAAGGAGGATATAAATTTTATGAAGCTCATTCCTTGCCCAGTGGGAAGGTATCTGATATCCTTCATTTGATTCTTCCAAAGCAGTGAGCAGGGCCTACATAGGGGAGAAAGTAACTTTTGTCTTATTATGGGAAACACATCACACATGAAGTGGTGCAGTAAGTGGCAAAACCTTGGCAGTAAGTGGCAAAAAAGAGCATGTGAAGAGAGGTAAGACCACTTAGTGTGTGCAAATGGCTCTAACATGTGGCTCACAGGGGGTGGGGTCATAGGCTGCCCCATTGTGGGGGGTCCGCAGCATAGGACTGCCATTGCAGCATAGGCTATCGGGCTGGTAGGTATAGGCAGGGAGAAAGGTTCAGGGCTAGCAGGAATTTGCCAGAGAGAGCCTGGAAGGGGCTGGGGAGTGGTGATGACTATGTATATAGACTATATTCTATATTTATATATGGTTTGCTCATTTTTAATATTCTCTGACTGGGTTTATTTAGATTTCTTCATTCTAGCAAACTTTTGAAACTTCCTTGGACTAGGCCCCTAATGGACTTGTAAGGTGTTGGGCTTTATGCCTCTGTGGGTGCATCTACATGTGCATTAATGTGCCTTCTGTAACGCACATTAAATTTAGTACCGCCAATATGACGTACTAAACTAATGCGCATTAGGCTGTCCTAATGTGCAGTAGTGCATTTGCACGGTTTTTAAGTGACACTTAATGTGCGGTATTTCTAGAAGGGTGTAGGTTGTAGCTGTGTTGGTCTAAGGACATAGGCAGACAAGGTTCTTTGGGTGAATCTGATATCTTTTATTAGACCAACTTAAATAGTTGGAAAAAAAAAATTTAAGCAAGCTTTCAGGTTCAAAAACCTTCGTCAGGCTAAGGAAGTTTCTGCAGTTTGTGTGCTCTTCCTGGATGGAATGAAAAGTAAAGAAGCCAGAGGCTGGGCTGGTATGCATGCAAGATAGGCAGTCAGTGAAGATGTAGATTTCTTACCTCCTTCCCACACCATCATAAAGTGCTGCTTGCCACCATCCTGTTTTCTTTTTATCTTGGTTTATGGTCTTCTGACAAAACTCCTTTGATGTTACAGTTTGCCTAAGACCTTTAGCACAAATATCTATCATGAAACTACATTAATTAGTTACATCAATTACTTCTACTAACATGTTTAAGATGAAGTTAATGATATGCTTGGATGATCTAATTTAAGGCCTTCTTTTCTGATGTCTTCTTTCAGGCCTTGTGCTCTGTTTAATCTGATACATTGCAGCGAGGCTTATTAATCACTTTCTTTCCTTTCCTGACCAGGCTAATGTCATAGATTCATAGATGTTAGGGTCAGAAGGGACCTCAATAGATCATCGAGTCCGACCCCCTGCATAGGCAG
>NW_005841933.1:2818773-2819340 GCF_000455745.1 Alligator sinensis
CCCTTAACCATATGAGTGGCCCTTCTCTGGACCCTCTCCAGGTTATCCGCATCGCTCTTGAAATGCGGTGCCCAGAATTGCACGCAGTACTCCAACTGCAGTCTGACCAGCACCCGATAGAGGGGAAGTATCACCTCTTTGGATCTGTTCGTCATGCATCTGCTGATGCATGATAAAGTGCCATTAGCTTTTCTGATGGCTTCATCACACTGCCGACTCATGTTCATCTTGGAGTACACTAGGACTCCAAGATCCCTTTCCACTTCCGTGCAACCCAGCAGGTCATTTCCTAGGCAGTAGGTATGCTGGACATTTTTCCTCCCTAGGTGCAGCACTTTGCATTTCTCCTTGTTGAACTGTATTCTGTTGTTTTTCTGCCCACTTGTCCAACCTGTCCATGTCTGCTTGTAGCTGTTCCCTGCCCTCCGGCGTGTCCACTTCTCCCCATAGCTTTGTGTCATACGCAAACTTGGACAGAGTACACTTCACTCCCTCGTCCAAGTCACTGATGAAGACATTAAAGAGTATCGGTCCAAGGACCGAGCCCTGCGGGACCCCACTGCCCAC
>NW_005841933.1:2820477-2835748 GCF_000455745.1 Alligator sinensis
CTGTTTCCACTTTTTATGTGCTCCCCTTTTGGCCCTTAGGCTGCCCTGGATTTCTCTGGTCAGCCAAGGAAGCCTCCTGGCCCCTTTCCCTCTTTTTCCTCGCATCGGGATCGTCTTCCTTTGTGCCCGAAGGATCATTTCCATGGGGTAGTAATCAGTGGGCTTGATCCTAGCCTGGATTACTTCCGTCACATCCCGAATCTTTGCTCCGGGCAGGCAGTAGACCTCTTGTGTTGAGGGGTCCTGGCGACAGATGGGCCCTTCCATACCTCTCAGGATGGAGTTGCCTATGACGAGCACTCGTCGCCTCCTCCTCTGGGTCTGCTTGGATCTCTTGACCTGTTCGGAATGTGGAGAATGTGGTGTTGCTTTCTGCCCAAAGGTTTCCTCCTCTCCTTCCATCTCCTGCAGGGTCGCCAGGGCCTTGTACCTGTTCTCAAGTCGGACTGGAGGAACTGGTACCTGTTCGCTGCGAGCAGTTCCGGTCCTGGATGTGACCATCTGCCACTCTGCTGTGGAGGGCACTCCCCGGGATGCGTCTTCTTTAGGTGCCTGGTCCTGCAGGGAAAAGAAATAGTTAATAATAGACGCTGTCATGTCTGCGACGGTTCATTCTTTCAGTCACTGACCACGTCTGAGATTCACAGTAATATAGGCCATGAATAGGTGCTACACTGGTGCTGGGATCAAAGGCTTTCTTGCAGAACTCTCTCTTCTGCAACAAAATTAGGTTGATTCCCATGAAGATCTCCCCACTCTTGATCTAAATGAATGGCTTTAAGCTTTTCTTGGCAGGAGGAAAGGGGCATTCTGCAGTGAGAAGGGGTTCCCACAATGGGAGAATGCTCCCACTTACCCCTACACTGCTCCAGTCAGCCCATGCACGGGTAGACAGGTTGTGCCATGGCAGCTAGGCTTCCTGGCACTGCTGGGGAATGCTCCTGTCCCTCCCTGCTCTCCTTTGGTTCATCATCAAGGAGGGCACAAAGTGAAGGCTATTTTCCTGGGGAGAGAACTGAGAGGGTTCTTTCCACATGACCCTGCAGCCCCTGGCCAGCAATCGGCAGGAAGAGGCTTGGCATCCTTCTAGGGCTGGGACCCTCCTGGGGCGTCTAGAGCAGCTGCTGTTTTTCAGCAGCCACCAATTGATGGCCTGCCGCCTTCTCCAATGGGGAAGAGGGCAGGTTGTCAAATATTGGGCTCCCTTTGTGCCCCCTAGCTGGAGAGCTCACCTGTGTAGCTCTCTAGCTGGGGTCTGGAACACATGTATACTCCAGCTCCCAGGCTAGTTTTCTAGCAGGAAGAATTTCAGATATATTCTTACCACTAGAAGTAAAAATCTGTTGGTGATCTTAGTGGCTTGGGCACTGGGGGAAGGAAGAAAGGAATCGGGTAGCAGTCACCTACAAGGCCAGGAAGTGGTGACAGCTGTGGCTATGGGGTAGGAGGGAAGTATCTGCAATGGGAAGGGGAAAGTTGCTGCTGGGAGCAGTCAGAAAGTATGTGGGTGTTGGAAGCAGTCAGATTTGGGAAGTGCTGCAGGCTCCTCATTGTATTCCTCTACCCCAGGCACTCCTGCTGTCAGTCAATCAGCATGCATACCTGTGCTGTTTCCACCCTTGTGGCTGGGCCTGCAGCATACACTGAACCCGCCTATGTTCTTCTCCAATGTACATGGAGCACTGTGTGTCAGGGGCAAGAAAAAAAGAGGCCCATTTTCAGACAGACTTGGTGCCTCTCTCAACATACCCCAAGCATGCCAGCTCTGCATTCCTCCCTGTAGTCTCAGATGGGCATTTTTGTGGAATGTGCAGCTTCGCTCTTTCTGCGGGTTTCAGCTAGTCCACTTGGACTGTTGACAGCAGAGTGTTAGTCATATATGTGAAACACTTGTGCAACAATTCTCAACCAGGGTGCCATGGTCCCATGGGGTGCCTTGAGATCCTTTCAAGGGTGTGATGGGATGCTACACAATGTTAGCACTGGTAAGTGTGCAAATGTAATTCACAAAATAAACCCAGAGATTGTAAATAAAGAATCCATGGTGTTAAAAACATGCTGACCTCTTGAGGTCTTTTTGAATTCTTTTTAACAGGAGTATTGCTCTGTTCTCTTTCTGTAGCCAAAACTGAGCGAAATCTAGGAGCGGGCATTTTCTGATGGGTGCCTCAAGTCTAAAAAGGTTGAGAACCACTATACTAGTCTTCCAAAATATTTTCAAAATCTCTCACATATATAGTGTACTCTAGTGTACAAAATTACCTTATCACCTATAATGTCTGGCAGATGCACATACTTTGGTGCATCTCACTATGGTGCTAGTGAACATTGTTCAAAGAAAAGTAAGTGTAATAATCAAGTATCAGCAGGTTGTAGGCTTTGTGCTCAACTAAAACTGGGCACCAATAGCTTCCAAGCTCTAAGTGCAGCGTAAGTTGGCTCCATGTTCCTCTTTGTTCTGCTTGAATGCAAGTCAGACAAATTTATCTTAGTTAAGCAAGTGAGGGGGTGGGGGAGAAGGAAGGGGGAGTGTTTCTTGCTTATCTTTCACCAATTTGCTGCTTGATGGACAACTTAGTAGGACCAAATCCCATTTTTGCATTATAACAGGAGACATGCACTTGACACTTCTGAAGGGCAGGCCATGCATTTTAAAAGATTCTGTGAGGTAGCCAGTGTGGAGAGAAAGACTAGAAGGGCATGGGAGGGCTCAGATAATATCATAAATACTTGTGTGACTAGATAATAGATTAATTTACACTACTCTGTGACAAACTAAAATGCCCACATATTAATGTTGAATAGGTAATCAAAATCAGCTATTAATTTATTTTTAAAGTTAGCCAAAACCATAGCAAATATGTACAATAAACCTCTGAAAGTGGCTGTATGATACATAGGGATGGGCCCTTAAATGAAACTTGTTTGAAAAGCTTTACTATTCTACATTAGATAACAAAAACAAAATGCAAATATACCATTTAAATGGGGTTTAATAAACTTTGTTAATGTAAATGCAGTTCTAAATAAATAACTTAAAAAATACCCTTGAAACACAATAACCAAACATTTTGACCACAGCAGCGTTCATTAAAGGAACCTGGTAGCTTTCAATTATCATGATGAATATAGCAACAATTTAAATTAATTGATGCATTGTCTTTTAACAAATGTCTCATGTATGTAAATGTTCCAAGTCAACCAAAAAAAAAAAAAAATCAATCTGCTGCCTAATTCAATTCCAAAGGTGTAGTCACAAGCAATCAGTATAATTGGCTTTCTCATGTGCACATAAAACTAGCCTTTCAGGAATGATTACACATTCATAAACCGTCAGAGATACAGAAGCTTACTGGAAATTATTAACACACTTAGTAAAAGACTTCACTGGTGTAAAATCAAAATGTATAGTTTTCTGGAGGTACTGTCAGAAGTACTTTATTAATAAAAAATAGCTGGAAAAGTTCAGGGTGGGTAGGAAAACAAGCAAAAAACTTAATATGCATCTTGAGCAGGGAACCCTCCCTCCACAGGCCCCCCCCCTCCCCAAAAATCACTTACAGTGTATCTAATATAGCATAGCTGATGGCTTGAACACCACAATAGGACAATCCATCACTAGATTCCTGCAATGGAGGCCAGAACATATTTATTTGCCACTTAAAACAACACTGCATGTACTTTGTCTAGGTGTTGCAGGACTGCAGACTGGTGAATTATATAAAGAAGCAAAATGCAAGCACTTGCCACACATTGTTCAGTTGTCCACAATTAAGTCAGTAGCCCCTTTCCATCCTTTTCAATGAAAGGCTATGGGTTGTGCCCTACAGTGCAGCCAGATCTGCAATGCTTTGAATACATACTGGTTAGTAGAGGTTGTGTATAAGTTTTCAGAATGGGCTGGGAAACCAAGTTATAGTTGTTGCATAGTTTGAGTACCATTATGTGCACAGAAGCTGACTAGTTTAGTGCCATCCTGGAGCACTGCCTTACAGGCACATAAAGGTGGACAATGGCCATTGTGGCAGCTAGCCACAGACAGTGAAATGTTTATGGTAGCTACCGTGAAACAAATTGTCCCAGGCAGTTGCCCAGATGCCTCAAATGGGCACAATACCTTTGCTGGCCTGTTATCCTGCAGAGCTGGTGGCATGATCATTCAGGCATGGCTGTGTAATGCTGGGTTAGGCCTGCACTTGACTTCCCAGTGCTCAAGAATATGGCAAATCACCAGAGTCAACTGAATGCATCTTTTTATTTGATGCGTGTGAAGGGCGGAGAAGGCAGCTTGCCTCCTTCCTTCCAACTGACCACAGTCCTATTTCAGAGAGCTCTTCTTGGCTGCCACATCTGTTTCAAAACTGAGCTCTGAAGAATAAATTGGCTCACTGGATGAATAATGTTCATACCACTTCAAATGTAACCAAAAGGTTCAGGAAGTGCCTCTCCTCTCCAACACTGATTAGTCTTGTCCAGGTCACGCTGCTAGAGACCCAGGATTCAGATTCCTTTTCCAAGATCATATGATGAGAGAGAGAATCTGAGTTATTTCCAAAAACTTAATTTTAAATTGATAAGGCATGGGTCAAATGGGAGTAATCTTCATCCATGTCTTGAGATGCACATATATTCCTCCAGGTAGAGATATGGACTTCCATAGCTTCAAGCAGGCAGAGGATTATGCTCACACAAGAGGTGTTTTGGAGAAGAGCAACTGAAAGACTGATTTCTCTCTTCTAAACAGGTTAACTTCTGTATTTAACTTCCTGGAGCTTATGCAACCAAAGAAACCCAAATAATGGACAGATTCAGCTACTATTGATCATGTTTTATTCTACTAATCAAACAGATTCTACTTGCGTGACCACCTTCATACAAACAGGCAGCCTCCAGTAACCAGGATCATACTGCCTACAATAAAGACTCTCCAACTCTGACAAGAAGTTAAAAGATCTGACTTGCCCTATCCCTCCCTTAAGCCAAAACAATTAAGTTCATAAAACTCAGGAAATCAGACAGAGAAAAAATGAGATTTTAAACCATACTTATTTTAAATAAGTTTATTATAACTAAATAATATAAAACACAGACATCTTAAAACATTTATTGAGGGAAGGAAAAAAACGCTAGGTGCAGAGTAGTGTTTTGTTGGTGCAGACAGTATAGACTAGAGACTCCAAACCAATGTTGGAATCTGACCTGTTTTCTTTTGATTTGGTATCAGTACTATGTTTACAACACAACAGAAGAAGGTTTATTAGCTCCTGTTAGTCAAAACAAAATACAATTAAAATACAGGGCAATACACTTTCCCTTTACTTTAAATAGTATAAATTTAAGTAAGGCTCACTATAAATGGAGCTTGCTATTTATAATATGAATGCCCAATGCAGATGGGGAAAATGGAGGGGATGGGAAAGGGAAATGTACAACCAATCCATGTGCCTTATCGATGTTTGATATTTCATTCTGTAGTATGATTTCTTTGCTGTGTTTAGTTAATTATAATGGTCTGGATACATGATAAAACAGAAAAACCCATAGGAATCGCACATATTTTCAAAACCTTTTTTTAAAGGGATCAAAGAGCAAAATATGGACTCGTGAACTTTGAGACAGAGTAAAACAAGTTAGTGGTCAGGATATTGAACAAGGGAAAAGTTTAGATCTTAATGCCTTTGGCACATCTGGGGTGTTTGTTTAGCCTTATTATGTTAAAGGAAGTGTATTTAAAAATAACACAACACAGAAAAACCCTAAGGCCAAAACCTATGTTTTGAACAAGCATGCACATGACTGCAATGAGTAATTCGTCCACTTAAGCCTATACAGACATGTGAGTGCATACAGGTACTTGTCTGTTAATGATCCCAGTTCAGAAGAGCTTTTTAATATGTGCTTTTGTCTAATCCTTGTTCAGGATAACATTTAAGTCTATTCTTCTCTGGAACTTAGATATGTGCTTAAAGACAAAACATGCTTAAGCTCTAACCTGAGCATGAATGCTTTTCTGAATCAGAAGCAAAAAAAGTGTCAAGTCCATGTTTTCACACTGGTTGGTAGTAGCGCCATTCTGATGTCACAGCAGTATTTAAATTCATCACATGGACCATAACCATGACCAGCCATATCATGGCACAGCCTCACTTTCATGCTGGGAAATCAGTAAATTCTGCCCATATCTCTACACAAAGAGAGGTGACATTATTGGGAGCATTTGGCAGCCTGGAGCCTTACATGGTTTTATTTGTTTGGAGGGAAGACGGATCTGAATTCAGCTGTTCTGCCTCTTCTGCCTTGATGACTTATCAGGACGCTGCAGGCCAGGGACAAGAAATAAGCCCGTCTCTGAAATTGTGCTTTTGCCAATAAAAGGTAAAAACTGCCAAATGCTGAAGTACCTCAATTTAGATTTCATAAGTGAAATTAAAACTTCAAAGCATTTTAATTTCCTTGGCACAGTGTTGTGGAGCCAGGGAGAGGCACTTCAAAAGAAAGGGACTGCATGCTTCATCTACTACTTCTGCTCAGCTGTCACTTTACAGCTTGGGCCCTTTTTTAAAGTCCATTTTTTAAAATCACTTTATGCACAGTCAAGGTAGCAGTTTTCAACTCTTCATTTTAGCTCCGCTTTGAGCTGAAAGCAGAAGCCCTGGGTGAAAAGCAAAGACAGGAAGTAAAAAGGGGTGTATTTAGGCTTCAAACCCATTCAGGATTTTTTTTTTTTTAAAACAAAAGCTGAAGAGAGGCCTAGGGGGAGGAAAAGATCAGTTATATTTTTGAAAAACAATATGATATTCTAGTGGTCCACACACCTTTGAACTACAGTAATACCACTTAAGCTCCAGTTCTTTGGGCCATCACTGGAGTACTGTGTAGCTCATTTTTGTACATACAAAGCCTAGAAACTACAAAGAAAAGCTTGACAGGGTTTTTTTTTTAAACTATGAAATATATTCAGTGCCATAGAGCAAACAGCCACAGTGAACTTATCATCGCTGTTGCTTTATTAGATTGCTTTTCCTATAATGACAGTATAAGCCCCTTAAAGTACCAAGCAGCATTTGTTAAACATTACCTTAAAATGGAATTTTGTTTAGTTTTAGTGAGTCACACTACAGCAGCAAGACAAAATCCCAAGGTAGTTTTCAGCAGTCTATTAATCCATACCTCTAAAACATTTTACCAATTTGTACCATTAGGGTGCTACAACATGCAATTGCTGAGTACAATATCTTAAAATGGGTGCATTTTAAAAGTACCAAATAAATTTAACAAATGATATCCATTTCTAAGCAGAACTCTCCTGATATTATTGGGGAGCTCTGCTGATCCTGATGGCACTATATTACAGAGATATGTCCTTATTAAAATATACTGACAGCCTTTATTCAGCACTATACAGTGTTTCTATCTGATTGCTTTGGGATTTACCTTGTTTCAATAAGGAAATGCATCAGATAGTCTTCTAGTGTCACACATTCTGCTGGAGTTCTAAACTGAACTATAACAACGTCACAAAAAAGCAGCCTTACATTCCTACTGTAAAGCTACTGTATTTTTTTTTTTTTTGCGCCATGGCTACATAGATTCCCTGAGAGTATGCAACTGCCAGACATCAGCTGAAAAAGTGTTTCTAAAAGAAAGGGCTACAGAAACGCTTAAATGCAGGTTAAGAAATCAATGCAGTTCACGCAAAATGTGCAGGAGACTTTAAGAATGTCAGTATCTGAGAGTCAAGCACATTTTAATTTGGTAGTTGACAGATAAACAGTAAGCTTGGTGCTCAGTTGCCAGGCAAGCCCAGATGCTTTTAAGACTAAAAACAAACAATCAAACAAATTGCCCATCACTCTAAAAGGACTCAATTCCATCTCTGAATTTAAATCTACCAGTGTTTAATCACTTGCTCTTTATAATCATTAAAATCCAAAGGAATCTTTACTTTATGAAATGGGCTAATCAGTTTTACAGCAATGGATTCTCATATGTATTTGCTTACAGATGGAAATCTTAGCTATTTGGCAAATTGACCACTTGCTCAATTTTATCTATTAGGTCCCAATTCTGCAAGGTGCTGAATGCCTTTTATTTGTATTGGTTTCAGTGGGAGTAGAGAACATAGACTCCTGGGACCATTTCAGAATAGAATTAGAGTACAGGAAGCAATCAAGAGGTCTGGCGTTCTCTAAGGTCACAAGCAATCCTGACATCCAATTGCAAGTAAAAGGCCAATTTTACAAAGAGGAGTGAAAACAAGAAGACATATTGTGAAAAAGAGAGTGCCCCTCTGAGCAGGGAATATACCAAACTAGCTACTGGTCAGCCTGCCTATCACAAATGGTAAATTTAATGGAAAACAGTTTTGAAAACAGACTCAAATGAGGTGACTAAGTTTTCTACCTTGGAAACAAATAATGACGACATACTGGGGATCCCCTCTGTACATCAGGGGAACCTTGAGCAAGAGAAAACTCCAATTTTTATTTTAACTTCACAAGTAACTTTTTATTGTTATTTTTGACAGGCTCTCTGCCTTTCTTACCCTCCCTCTCCTGACTGATATTTGTGTGGAAATGTGGACTGACTCCACTACCTTCCCAGAGCACCAGCTAAAGAACAAGAAAGCTAATTTCTCTGCTTTGGGTAAGTGAAGAATCCTAGCTATAAGTGTGAAGGGATATAGGAGGGGATAGCCATTCTACTGAACTGTGGCGTTTCTTACATTCATGGTAAGGAGAAATATATGTGAAAACCCCTATGCATATGGCTTGATTCTCAGTGTTGGAATAACAAAGAAAATATTGGTCAAATTTTCAATTCTATTTTGGTAGAAGTATATAAAATTCATTAATTTTCAAGGAAGCACAGTTCCTGGACTCCTGTTGCTACCAGTGAGAACTGAATTGTAGATAACCAGCAGCTCTGGGAAGAGTGCAAGAGTGAAATCAAGCTGTTTATATAGATGCTGAACTAGAGTTTTTGGCATTCCCTTCAGGTACCAACATTTGAGGGTTTGTATTTTACAGAACTTTGTTTTTCTTAAAGTTGGCAATTTTCAAAATTCCTTGCCTCAACCATGAAATTATTGCTTAAACCTGTTCAACAGGAAACTAGGTACCAAGCAATGTACACTTCACTAAAGTCCTCTTGGTATCCGTGTTTTTTGCTAGATCTGAACACAAGTATTTCTCCTAGGAAGAGACCATGTTTGCAACCTGCCACTGCATTATTATTCACTCTGCTCCCAGACTTCCTTTCCTCTTCTCATACACTAAGCAAAACTCACCCCTATGCAGAAGTCCTAAACATTATTTAGCGATCTTCTTGAGCACAAAAGTGAGTTTACATAGTGCTGGACCTATCCGTAAGGGACAGATTCAGCCTTAGTCATTTAACTAGCTTCAGGGCCAGCCCTTAATTCTTTTCTTTAATAGTAGCAGTGGTGGTAATGACGTATTTATTAGCATCACAAGAAAGAAGTAACAAAAGTCTTCATTATTCTTAATTCTCATTCAGTCATGTGCTTCTGAAATACATGGGTACCAGCTACAAACAAGTGATGGCCTTCTGAAGAACTTTAATTTTCCTAGGATTCACTTATTTCAAAGTCAGCCTTTTGCAATCACCATTTTAAAAGAAAGGGTAATGTCAACCTAAAGACATGTTTATAAAAATCAATTCTTAGACTGCCTTCTTGTGCTTAAATCACACACAAAGACACACAGCAGTTACATGGTTTGTTTTTGACCAAGTCATTGTAAAAAAAAAAATAAAAAAAAAAAAAAAATGACTATGGGCACATTTTTCAAACACACCTAGTTGACTTTGAAACTTTGAAGCTTATGTCCCACTGACTTTTATTGAGATTCAGGTGTTTTTAAAAGTTCTACCGTATTACCATGGTAAATACAATAAGACAAATCTTCAGCTGGACTCAGCAGAGCTTTGCTGACAAACAGCTTAGAAATCTGAACCAAACACTCCTGCAATTAGCACTAAAGGCACAGGAACAACACAAGTGCAAAAGGTAGCAGTCATGGTACTGGTGCAGAGATGAGGATGATACATCTTTAAAACCTTCCTGCTCTTTACCTTCCTGTGCTGTGATATCAGCAACAAGGTTGGCATCATAGTGAACTTGAGGATTATTTTTTAAACACCAAACATACAAGCTTGATGCCATCAGATGAAATTGGAGGGGATATCTGGTAGAAAAATTCCTTTGAACAATAGTTCAGTAGCACTGGAAAGAGACCTCAAATTCATTAACAGAGAGGGAGAAGGTGGAGTGTACCTAGGGCTATGCAAGGTGTATACTCTTAAGTTGGCCCAAGAAAGGGGCAAAAGGAATACAGTTAAAGGCTAACTCTTGGGAGGCCTTCAAAATATTTGAAGGGGGCTGTACACATTTTCAAGAATAAAAGGATGCACTCTAAATTAAGCTCGAGATAAGGAGTAAACTTACCACTCGACCCAGTGGCTTCATTTTTGCCCTCCAGTGCAACAGATGTGGAAGGAGAATAGACATTGATACTGACGCTAGCATCACAACACAGACAGACATAGAATGGGCATGGGAAAGACAGCAACATTAACATACCACCAGTTCTCAGAGCTAACATCACAACTGCCCTTCTGGACATGTGCCTGGCACCTGTGCAAAATGCTAGAGTGAGAAAGTCAAGTTCTGCTCTATTACATTTGTGTAAATGATTAAACAAAATTGCCCCACAACCCCAAAAAGATTTTTTTACCTGAAGGTATTCACCATGCAGCCAGCCATGACTCTAAAATAAATGGTACCTCTGCATTTAAACATAAACAAGCATTTAAAAAAATATGTACATATAAAAAAAGAAGCAACAATTCCTTCCCCTCCCACGTTAAGGAAGATGTAACAAACAGAAATGCTGTTCAGAAAAAACTTTGTTCACAAACGCAGTCCCTGAAGTTTCAAGGCACTGTCTTGCTGTTGTCATACCACCTCATCTGACTCCAAGCCATGTACTTCATAGAGAGTGTCCAAGATATTTAGCTGCTTTTCCATGGCTGGTAAGTAAATGTTGAGGTCTCTTTGCATTCCATTATAAAAAGCTTCCTCCTGGTCTTCACACTGCTTTACAGATAGTGCTGCCACAAAGTCTTCGTAAGTTGGAGCTGCCCTTAAAGCTAACTGAGAGAGGAACACAAGTTTAAATCCCCAGACTTGGATAAACACAGCACAGATGGAGAAAAAGATCATATACCTATTGGTTTCTAGCTCTATTAATTTTATGAAATCTTAAAAATAGTTTCAATGATATTTTGTAAGTTAAGGCATTTTATTTTTTAGTATTTACAATAATAATAAAATAACACACAAACAGAGGTAGTGTAGTGAGTTAAAACAAGATTTTAAAAGTAACGAGTAACCACTGGCAGTTTAGTTTTGGGGCCCATATCCCTAGACATTCAAGAGGCCTGGTTTCTAGAAAGTGCTAGCACTGCAAGTAGTGATTTTTTTCCTTATACTTGAGACTAAAATAATAACATATTAAATTGATCCATAAGAATATTTTCAGGGGGAACCTATACCCAATTTTCAGAAGAGACTCAGACAAAGGAGTCAAAGTCCTATGCTTAAGCCCTTTTGAAAACGTTACACCCAAATCTTCCTACTTGTCCCTCAGTCATGAAGATCACAGTCATCAGATTTGCCTGGGACTTTAAAAATTATATTGCAGATGACACATAACAGACACCAGGGGTGTCTGCTAGCTTGAATGTAGATTACTCAAATAGAGTGATGGAGGAAACAAGTTAATAAGTGAGTCTTGCTTTTACAACTAAGTCTCCTTCACTCCCAGTTCAGTGGTTTTCAAGATTTTTTTTAGACTCGACACCCTTCCAAAACTTTTCAAAATTCAGTGGCACCCCATTTTAACCCCTCTCTCCCCCTCCCAAATATCAATATTTGGATGTAAACATGATCTCACCCTATTACTAATTAACATGGTATTAACTGATGACAGTTATTTTTATTCACCCCACTACCACCACTACTGTGGCCCAGTGGAACTGTGCCACGTACCTCCTGCAGAGTAAGACTGGGAAGTGACTGTGGCAGCAGCACATGTTGCCGCAGCCCTTCCTGGTCCAACCCAACATAGGGTCTCTCAGAAAGAGGCACACGGGGAAGGTGGAACTCTCTCACATATCTCTGTTGTCAGGAGGCAAGCTGGAAGCAAAGAGCTACAGCAGAAGCAGTATGCCTGCTTGCTTACAATGCAGGCAAGTGCAGCTTTCTTCTGCAGCCACTTTTCAGTTTGCTTTTGAAATGTCTCATGAAAACAGAGGCATGCGGGACAGTTTCACCCTGAACAGTGGTGGTGCCAACACTGTGGTGCTAACAATGTGGCAACCATGGCAGATTCTTGCAACACCTCAGTTGAGAAGCACCACTCTAGTCCTGCATACATCCATAGGTAGTGAGCACATCTTCATGACGGAGAACCCACTTTCAGAAATGTACTTAAAAACGAACACCACCATGCTGGAAAGATGCCAATAATGACTCACTTAAGCTTTATTTTTAAAATTTAAAGAAAATCCCAATGAGACTGCATGACCACAGACTCTCCTTGTTTACATTTTAATACACTATATTAAAAGCAAAAAAGTATAAAAAACAAAACAGGTCAATACAGGCCACATTCTAGCCAACCATCTGTACCAGTAATTAAGGAACACACTTACCGCAAAGACCCCTCGCACAACCCAGCCATGGTGCTGCCGTAATGTCCTTCCATATGCATTGTCTTAAAAGAAATAAAAATAAAGAGTTTCTTACAATAGCTTTTAATGTTGTTTCACCTTTGCATGATAGCAGGGGATTAAGAATGTTTAAAGGCTAATTCATTCCAATTAGGCACAAAACATGGCTCTTTTTGCATTTCAATAGTATTTAATGGACAGCAAGATAGAGGAAGTAACACAATCATGACTTTTGGTTTATATTTTCAGCTCTGCTGCTGACATCTGTTTTTCTGGATACTGCATGTCCTCTGCAGCACAGAAGAAGCATGTTCCTTTCATCTACTTTACAGCAACCTGGGACTAGAAGAAGGGCAAATTGAGGTACTATGGGTCAGATTACAGGGGGGTCAGAGAGAAAGGGACTTAGTAGTGGGGGTCTATTAGAGACCCCCACACCAGGGGGACGAGTTAGACCTAAAATTCTCAAGACCGCTCTCAGAGGCAGTGCGCTCAAAGGACCTGGTCGTCATGGGTGACTTAAACTTCCCAGACATCTGCTGGGAGGAACAGGCAGCCAGGTCTGCCCATTCACCTAAGTTTCTAACCTCCTTACAGGACCTTCACCTATCGCAGGAAGTACGCATTCCCACTAGGGGAAATGCCTTACTAGAATTGGTGCTGGCCACAGAGGACGACTTGGTGGGGGATTTGCAGGTGCAAGGTAACCTAGGGGATAGTGACCACCTATTGATAGAGTTCACTATCTGGAGAAAGGTGGGAAAGGCAACTAGAAGGGCAGAAGTGCTACACTTCAGGAAGGCCAACTTCAACAACCTTAGGAGATTAGTTAGGGAGGGACTGACTGGTAAAAGCCTCAGAGAGATGGGAGTCCAGGAAGGGTGGGCATTAGTCTCAAGGGACTAATCCTGCAGGCACAGAAAAGGACCATCCCAATACACATAAAGGGGACAAAAAAGCAAAGAAACCCTCTTGGTTGAGCAGGGAAATCCAGGAGAGCCTGGAGGGGAAAAAAGAGGCCTAAAGGCTGTGCAAGTAGGGGGCAGCCACCAAAGAGGAGTATACCTGCTTGGCTCGAGCTTGAAATAGTGAGAGCCAAAGCAGAAATGGAGATTAGGCTGACAGCAAAAGTTAAGGATAACAAAAAGTCATTCTTTAAGTACATAGGAAGCAAAAAGAAAATGCAGGGTAGCTCAGGGTCCCTTCAGGATGAACTAGGGCAACTGGTAACATATAGGATGGCCAAAGTGGAGCTCCTAAATGATTTCTTTGTATCTGTGTTCCTGGACACAAATACAAATATGCATCCCATTTGGATTTTAGGTAAGCCCAGGATAGTTACCAAGCCACCAACTGTTAGTGCTGACCTAGTAAAGGGGCACCTGGAGGGGTTGAATGTATTTAAGTCAACAGGCCCTGATGATCTTCATCCTAGGGCAGGGGTGGGCAAAATATGGCCCGCAAGGCCACTCTATCTAGCCCATGGGGCCCCTAAAAAATTGAGAAAATTAATATTTCTCTGTCTTTGGTTTCTGTCAAAAAGGACAGAAACCAGGGGCAGTAGGACCCAGGGGAATCCTGGGCAGGCTCCCGCAACAGCAGGGCCTTCCCAGACCAGCCCCCCCCAGCCAAAAGCCCCAGCAGGGGCTGCTGGCCTGGGAACACGTGGCTGCCCAGCGCAGGAAGTTCAGATAAGGGAGGGGGTGAAGGGGGAAGGGAAGGGCAGGGAAGGAGCGCGGGGAAAAGCAGCCCCTCCCCTGCCCCATGGCGGTGCTCTCTGCTGCAGCCACTCAGCCCACAGGGCTGTCTTGAGCAGGCACAGGCAGCCTCAGGCGGGCTGTGAATGGCTGCAGCGCAGGGCACCGGGCATGGGATGGGCGAGGGGCTGCTTTCCCCCGCTGCACTCAGCACCAGCTTGTAACCCGCCCCCGCTGCAGCCTGGGCCCTGTGCTGGCTGCAGGCCCCCTGCCAGGGCCCCATTACGGCAGCAGCAAATGCAGCCCCCACCCTTGCTGCCCTGGGCAGTGTTTGCTGCTGCTGCCTGCCCAGAGCTTGCGCTAACCTGGTTTCATTTTACAATCAGGTCACAGAATGCTTGGAAGAAGGAATAGAGGGAGATGTTATTTACTTAGATTTTAAATAGGCCTTTGACACAGTGTCGCACCCAATTCTTATAAATAAACTAAACAGTTGCAATGTAAATTATTACACAGTCTGGTGGGTAGAAAATTGGCTTATGGGACGCACCCAGAGAGGGGTGGTAGATGGGTCAGTTTCTACCTGGAGAAATGTGGGCAGTGGAGTCCCCCAAGCCTCTACCATTCAATATTTTCATTAGTGACTTGGACGAGGAAGTATAAAGCACCCTATCCAAGTTTGCTGATGACACCAATGGCTGCAGCGCAGGGCACCGGGCATGGGATGGGCGAGGGGCTGCTTTCCCCCGCTGCACTCAGCACCAGCTTGTAACCCGCCCCCGCTGCAGCCTGGGCCCTGTGCTGGCTGGCGGGCCCCC
>NW_005841933.1:2836692-2837033 GCF_000455745.1 Alligator sinensis
CCCGATGTAGACTGATTGGGAGACCTGAGCCTCTTCAGCCTCTGCAAGAGGA
The DNA here is from genome assembly GCF_000455745.1 of Alligator sinensis. Taxonomy (NCBI): domain Eukaryota; kingdom Metazoa; phylum Chordata; order Crocodylia; family Alligatoridae; genus Alligator; species Alligator sinensis. The sequence continues at coordinate 2,836,745 of NW_005841933.1, forward strand.
GGCTGGGAGGTGATCTCGTGGCTGCCTACAAATTCATCGCGGGGGGGGGGAGCAAGAAATAGGGGATGCGATGTTTACCAGGGCGGTCATCGGAGTAACTAGAAATAATAGCCACAACCTAAAAGGGAACAAATTTGGACTGGACATCAGGAAAAAATTCTTTACAATGAGCATTGCCAAAATATGGAATACGCTTCTAAGGAAGGTGGTGCTGTCCCCTTCCTTGGAGGTATTTAAAAGGAGACTGGACAGACACCTGGCTGGGGTCATCTCATCCCAGCACTCTTTC
>NW_005841933.1:2837663-2840767 GCF_000455745.1 Alligator sinensis
TTTTCCTCCCAAGGTGGAGAACCTTGCATTTTTCGGTGTTAAACACCATCAGGTTCTCCTCCGCCCATTTCCTGTGCTTGTCAAGGTCAGCCTGGATCACCCTCCTGTCCTTAGGTGTGGACGCTTTACCCCAGAGTTTGGTATCATCGGCAAACTTGGCCAGTCTGCTTCTGACTCCAATGTTCACATCATTAATGAAGATGTTGAACAAGATAGGTCCAAGGACAGAGCCTTGGGTGACCCCACTGGTCACAGGGCACCATGACGATTGACTTCCATCAACCACCACCCTCTGGGTCTGACCACGGAGCCAATTCCCCAGCCAGCAGATCAAGGTGGACCCAAGGCCGCAGTTGGCCAGTTTGGCCAAGAGGTGATCATGGGATACCAGATTAAAGGCTTTACTGAAGATATATGACATCAATCTCCTCTCCCTTGTCCAGGTGATAGGTCACCTGGTCGTAAAAGGAAATGAGATTGGTCAAGCAACACCTACCCACAACAAACCCGTGTTGGCTATCCCTCAGGATGTTGCTGTTGGCCAGTCTGTTAAGAATGGCCTCTTTAATAATCTTTTCTAAGACCTTCCCGGGGATAGAGGTCAGGCTGATGGGCCTGTAGTTTGCCGGATCCACTTTCCTCCCTTTCTTGAAGATAGGCACCATGCTGGCCTTCTTCCAGTCTTCAGACACTTCACCAGAGTGCCAGGAGTTCTCAAAGATCCATGCCAGGGGCTAGGCTATGATGCTAGCCAGCTCCTTGAGTACCCTGGGGTGTAGATTGTCAGGGCCGGCTGACTTGAAGATGTCCAGCCTCTCAAGGTGTTCCTTCACGAGGTCAACATTGATGAAGGGCAGGGAATCTCCCTCACCCAGGCCTCCCTGTCCTGTAATGAGCAGGGATGTCCTGTGGGACTGGTGAAAGACCAACGGAAAGTACCCATTTAATAGGTAGGCTTTTTCCTGGGCGTCGGTCGTCAGATCTCCCTTCTGGTTTAGCAGGGGTCCGATGTTGCCCTTGCTTTTTCTCTGGCTCCCCACATACCTAAAAAAGGACTTTTTATTGTCCTTGATACTTGTAGCTAGTTGGAGTTCAGTTGCAGCCTTGGCTTTCCTGATTTGCTCCCTGCAGGACCGGACCAGTGTGGAATATTCATCCTTAGAGATGGATCCCGTCCTCCATCCTTTGTAGGCCTTTCTTTTTAGCCGCAGGAGGTCTGCTAGATCCCTGGAGAGCCAAGGGGCCTGCTGTGCCCTTTTGCTGCCTTTCCTCCAAGATGGAATAGACTTTGCTTGTGCATCGAGGATCACTCCCTTGAGGAGCAACCACTCTTCCTGAACTCCCCTCCCCTTGGGGTCGTGGTCCCTTAGGGCCGCACCGACAAGCCTCCTCAGCTTGTCGAAGTCGGCTTTCCTGAAGTCAAGGACTTCCGTATTGCTGACTGACTTGCCAGCTTTACAGCGGATGGTGAAGGTAATCAGCTCATGGTTGCTGTCACCCAGCTTCCCATCGATCATTAGGTCGCTGATTAGGTCGTCCCTAGTTGCCAGTACCAGGTTGAGCAGCGCTTTACCTCTCGTTGGCCTGTGGACCTCGTGTCAAATAAAGGTCATCCATGCACGAGAGAGAGCTTTGCGACCGCTCCGATTTAGCCGAGCGCTTTTGCCACGAGATGTCTGGGTAGTTGAAGTCTCCCATGATAACTACGGACCTGGAGCATGCGGCCTCAGCCAATTCCCTGGCAAACTCCTGGTCAAGCTCTTGACTTTGGGTGGGAGGTCTGTAGTAGACTCCCACCATCATGTCTCCTGTGCCGTGTTCCCCACAAACTTTAACCCAGAGGGTCTCCAGCCGTCAATGATCTAATAGGTCCCTTCTGACCCTAACATCTATGAAACTATGAAACCTTTCAAATATTTGAAAATTCTTGTCAGGTCCTCCCTCAATCTCTTTTTCTCCAAGTTAAAACACATCTAGTTCCTTCACCTTTCATCAGAAGACTGCTGAGTACCGGGTGGTTTTCTTTGCACTTTAAACAACAAGAAAACTCTTTAAATGAGGAAAGCTAATAGTGGGTATTTGTAGTGAAAGTTTCAGGTATCAAAGCACCTTACTAGGGGCTGGAGCACAAAGTAAGGAGGACTCTCAGTTTCTATTCTTGGCTCTGGCTCTGCCACTGTGTGATCTTGTTCAAGACATTCATACCAAAGTTTCAGTTTGGATGCCTAAAGCCAGACACCCAACCCAGGGTTCAGATAACTAAACAAGTGGCTTGACTATCAGAAGGTATACAAATTAAGTTGACTTTTATCACCCCTCTCAGCATGATATCCAAGAGTATCTCAAATATCTGGAAGTAACCCAACTGGAAGCATATGTGGAAGTAAGTTCCCTTCATCATCTGAAGCTGCCATGGTTTGTTTAGTTCAAAGTTAAATTTAATTTATTGTATTGTTCTGATTTAAGTCTACCTTTTTTTCTCTTCCAAGAGAGCCTTAAAACTTCCATGACTTATACGTGGGCACCCAATTATAGTTCAACGATATAGATTTTTGGGGCTGATACTGATAGCTGATTTTTAAGGAGGCATATCAGCCAATACCAATCCAATTTCTGATACCAGCCCCGCAGCTTGAAGAGCAGTGTCCAAGTGGTAAGTCTGTTGTGGTGGAAGGGAAAGGGGGAGGGAAGGAGCATGGGGGGCAGATCAAGGCCGCTGTGGTGAGGAAGGAGTGGGGCTGAAGCTGGGGAAGGGGTAGGCGCTGCCCAGCTGGGGCAAGGCAGGCATGAGACAGAGCTGTGGCTTGTCTGGGGGGCACGGAAGGGGGAGCAGCTCTCGCCACTGCATGTCACTCGTCTGGGAGCCGCTTGTCTGGTAGTTCGTCTGGTGCTCACCTGTTTGTCCACCGACTCCCATCGCTGCTCCTGCCACTCGTCTGGGAGGGCATGGATGTGGGTGGGTACCCTGGATCTCTGTGGGGTGGGGTGGGGCAGGTGGTGCCAGGACTGCGCTGGGCTGCTCTTGGGGCAGGCAGCAGTGGCGCTGGGAGCAGGTCTATGCGGGGGGCTGCAGCCACCCCAAAATTCACCATAGCCCCCCCCAT
>NW_005841933.1:2840793-2850342 GCF_000455745.1 Alligator sinensis
GCCGCCAGGCGAGTGGTGGGAGCCGCCCCAGTCCCCACAAACGAGCCGCGGCTCTGTCCCGCAGCCCCTCAGCCCCAGCTGGGCACCAATTCACCCAGCCCCTGTCCCAGCCCCACTCCCTCACTCACTGCAGGGTGGGGGGAGATTAACCCCCCACCCCCCATGCCCCTTCCCTCTTCCCTCCCCTTCTACCACAGCAGACTTACCAGCTGGGCAATGCTCTAAGCTGCCAGGCTGTGCCCCTCACCGCCTATGTGTTGCATTGTGGCTACGCATGCACAGGCCATTTATTAGCCAAATTATCAGCCATATCAGGCCAATCTTTAATACAGACAATTTTCTTTATATCGGTGGTGATGCAATATTGGATCGATGTATCAGTGCACCTCTAAAAATTAGCTAGTCAGATTTTTTTCAGTTAAATTTTTTTTTTTTTAGCATTTTACTGAGTTTAACCCTTTGGGTCCTTTTCTTAGTTATTTGATTCTCCTGTGGGATTTGGAAGGCCAACAGCAGTTCAAGAGCTTTATCTGTAGTCATAACTTTTTCTCTGAATACAAGTCATTTTTTCTAAAATTGCAGCCAAGAATGTGGGTTGACTTACAAGTGGAGTCATCTTATGATCAGAACAATATAGTATTGGGATATATTTTGTGTGCACAATAAGAGCTAATTAAAGGACAGTTAAATCCAAGATAGGATCTGTATTTAGTTCCAAATGCAAGGCAGCCTATGGTTACAATTCTGACACAGTGAATTCTAGGAAGGTTCTCTCTCTCCATGTTCATGCTCTGCTAATCAACAGTTTCAAGTTTTTAGCTGTCTTGGGAGGTTCTGGTTGCAAAAAGAGGGGTGATCCCTCAGACTGACACAACCAATCCAGATGAAAGACTCTGAATAACAGGAATTACGAATATGAGTCTGCATCAACTGGGTGCAGACAGCAAAGCATTGTAGACTAGCTAATACATTTTTGGCCAGTTATAGCTTTCTTTATATCATGAGGCTTCATTTTTAGATAAAATGTAGTTGTAGAAACTGAGGGTGAATAGTACAAACATGTTGATCAAGATGGCCAGCAGAGGAGGGTGCTCAGCTTGAAGGCAGGATACTTATTTAACTGATGAATTGTGGTCATAGCCTCTTCCAGCTACAAGCTAGAAAAGCATAAGGTATTACTATAAATTTCCTATGTGGATTGGTGACTTTATTTTTTCCCAACCATTCCCAGAATGGTTGGGAAGAAACTGGTTCTAAACAAGCTAAACTATTAACGTGGTATTGAATATATTATTACTTTTTATTAAAATAAATGCAAGAACATATATGCAGAAATGCTGTGTCCCCCAAATTCCAATATTATATTAGATGTGTAATGTTTGTGGTATGTAAACATCCTTATTACCCTACCGATAATGGCAGAAGAAAATGAAATGGTGGCATACTCTTGTTAGACAAGGATCTGCCTTCTGCGTAAAGCACATGCTAACTATGTTCATTCTTATCCTTCAACTACAGAAAGATGGGCTGCCAATAATGTAGCTCTCTCTAAAGATGCATTTTCAATGAGATTATGGGTTTCAGAGAAGTTATAGGTTGGAGTTGAACAGGAACAGTAATATTAAAATTGAAAAAAAAGCTCAATTATATATTAAAAAAACAAAGCAACTGGCACTTACTCAGAGCTGTTTGAATATTCTTTTCACCATTCTTTACTTCTGTCAAAAACCCCTTCAAAAACTTTAAGCCTCTGTCAGGAAGGAACCAAAAATGCATTTCATTTTTATTTCAAAAAGTAATTTTTGAGGCTGCATAACATAAGAACATAGTTCTAAGACATTTTAGCAACAAGTATGAATACAGTTGCCATGTTAGCGGCTTACTGAACTCCACAGAGACAACACAAGATGAAGTCTCTTTTTTGGCCTACTCATAAGACAAAACTCAGTGTAAGTAGCAATGTATATAGTGAGATGGCTTTGTTAAAATCCTCTGTCTCCCTCTTAGTCCCTCATAAGGGCTGTCCTAAACAAGCTGTACTGCAAGACAGCATACGCAACTGGTAGGGGGTGCCACCCCTGACGGCCGACACTGATGCTGTCAGTAGGGCTGGTGCTCTCCCTGACAAGGCCGCCACCATTGTGCGGGTGCCCCCCACAGATTGAGGAGGCACCAGTCACTCATGCAAGACAGATTGTGTGTTGTAGCTTAGTCCCATCATTGACTCGAGAGGGCCAACACGAATAGTCAAGCATGATTATTTTGTCACTTGGCTAGCAGAAAGAGTGCGCTTAAATTATTTGCATGGCATGGAAATCTAAACCCAAGTTTGGACTAACGTGGGTGGCAAAGAAGCTTGCAAGAACTGCTTCCTACATTCAGGCAGCACTGGTGAAGTGATCTTGGTTACTTCTTAAAATTAAATTAAAGGTTAGGCATTTACCTTTTCAGCCACAAGAGGGCTTCTGTAGCAGAGTTTCTTATTTGTGCTACCTCAGCACTCACTTCGTGGAATATTATCTTCTGCAGAGTGTTGAACTCTTCTTTGTTGGTTATATATTTCTGATTTATTTTCTGAAGAAAAATGCAACAGAATTTATACCATTTTTTTTTTTTACATTTTATAAAGACAAAAAATTCCGTCTCAAATAAATAGACCATTTGCCAGGCCTCTCATAAATAGCAAAAATTATGGTTCCCATAACAATTACTTGTAATATACATGGGGATACAGATGCCACATTTGAAGCAAAGAAATGGGTGGGCCTTAACAGCCACCTAGCACTTAAATAAGGAGTGGCAGCAACAGGCCGTAAAGCAGTCCTATCTATTTTCCCTATTTCCCCCCTCATCAGCAAATCTAACCACACATATTCAGCAAAGCTAACTGTACTTCATTATGCATCAGCAGGTGCATGACAAACAGGTCTAAGGAGGTGATACTTCCCCTCTATGTGGCATTGGTCAGACCACAGTTGGAGTACTGCATCCAGTTTTGGATGCTGTACTTCAAGAAGGATGTTGATAGACTCGAGAGGGTCCAGGAGGGTCGTATGGTTAGGGGCTTACAGGACAAGCCCTATGAGGAGAGACTGAGGGACCTGGGCCTCTTCAGCCTCCACAAGAGAGGCTGAGAGGTGATCTTGTGGCCACCTACAAATTCATTAGGGGGACGCAGCAAGAGATCGGAGATGCTCTGTTCACCAGAGCACCTCTTAGGGTAACAAGGAACAATGGTCACAAACTGACAAAGAGCAGATTTAGACTGGATATCAGGAAAAAACTCTTCACGGTAAGGGTGGCCAAAATTTGGAATGGGCTTCCAAGGGAGGTGGTGCTCTCCCCTACCTTGGGGGTCTTTAAGAGAAGGCTGGATAGGCATCTGGCTGGGGTCATCTGACCCCAGCACTCTTTCCTGCCTATGCAGGGGGTTGGAATTGATGATCTGTTGAGGTCCCTTCCAACCCTAGCATCTGTGAATCTATGATTAACTTGATTTTCAGGCAGGGCCCCCTGCTCAGAATCCTCCACCCAAAAGAAAAGCAACATAATACTGACAGCGGCTGGTGCAGCAGATTCTCTACTACAGAGGTACTCAACCTTTTGGCTCTGTGGGCCCAATGAATGGCATGGCACTTGTTCAAGGGTAGACCTGCAGGATCACTGCCCGCATCCCATACCATGCCACTTGGATCCCACTTCATCTGATCCATCGTGCAAGGCCGTGCCATCCATTCAGAGGGCTTCCCACAGGTCTAGAAATTTGGCAGCAGGGGAACAGCAATAAACACTGCCAAATGTTTGCACCTGTGGGGAGTCTTGTGGGTTGGATGACAAGACTCCATGGGCCACAGGTTGAGCACCCTTGCTGTATTAGAAGTCATCACAACACTTAAATTGACGTTATTTTCATAAAGATGCTCATTTCAGACAACACCCTTTTCAAAAACAGAGGTCGAAACAGTCTGAATAAGCTCTCATTTTGAATCAGAAATAGGAGTTACTTTCACTCAGTTCTATCTTTCCCAGTCCTTGGTTTTTATAACTTGTAAGATTTATGCACTAGCTCAGTGCTAGCAGATACAATATCATGTAGTAGGGAAACTGAAGGTGAGATGAAAAAAAATAAAGGCTATTTAAATTATTACATCTCCTATTGAAATAAACCTAGGTAGGAGCTACACACCAAAGAATACCCTTTTGGAAGACGTCAACACAGAATCACTGGGTAAATAAAAAAACTACTTACTTGGTATCATACTAGTCAACAACTACATTCTGTTCCCCATTAAAAGTTTATCTTTTTAAGCACTTAAAAACCTCTCAAAGCTCTGAATCAAAGAAAAATTCAGAGCCAGATTCCCAGCTGGTGTAAGTCACTATTGGTGTACCATCTGAGGAATCTGGTCCTTAATGGTTTAGCTGGCTTCTGCTTAAAGAAGGATGTTTATTTTTAGCCTATACGATGAACAAAGGTTAAGTAGCTACTGCTTGACTGTATACCTTAAAATCCTTTCAGTTCAGAATCAGAGCACATGGACACACAACATTAACTATAAATTGGATTTTATTCCTTAGTAAAACTGGAGCAGACAACACACATCCTTATATCAGCATAGGTCACTACATTCCAGATTTTAAAAAGTTACCCCTACATAAGCAAGGAGCAACTATACACGTAGCCATTTGCTCAAAGGACACCAGTTCTCTTGCCCAGGCACTGTCACAGTATCTACTGGGACAGTGGATCATGTGTCCGCTCCTAACAACCAAGCAAAATGGAGGGCGACTTACTCCACAATAATTGTGAGATGCGTCCAAATCCAAGGTCATATGCACAGACTGTTAAACTACACTATCTAAAATGCTGTATATCTGAGAATCTCTTCGAATTTAAAAAGTCTGGATAGATGAAAAAAAAATGACAGTGTGGAAAAAAGATAGTGCGTGCTTTTAGAACAGAATTTACATTCGTTTCAGCATTCTGACCTGGCAGACAGCAGTGTTAGGTTGATATTACAAAACCTCCTAATACAAACTTTCCCAACAAATTCCTACATAATCAATGTGCCTTATCTATTTCTATATCCTTCAAGCATACCACATTCTTGCTTCCCTTGTACACAAATTGCTTCCGTTTGGTTGAATGCCTGCACCCAAAGACACTGGTAGTTATATTTACCCATTTGGGCTGTTTAATCTTAAGGAGAACAACAAAGTTCTGTTCCATTTTGTTTACAAATCAGTGCTAGAAATCACTATTACCTTGATATTACCGACAAAATCCATTTTAACAGGAGCAAAGACTGTTGGTCCAAGTTTGTCTAGAAGAAAAAGGAAACAAACCAGTTTTTCCATTTTCCAGTGCCGCATCTCTGCAACATCCATTTCTTTGTTCTCCAACAGTTTTTCTGAATGGAACCCCCTTTTCCCCCCACTGTGGCGGCGAGGCACCACCACAGGCTCCCAAAGGGGAGAAGGTAACCCCCGCGGGCCCCATACCTCAGAAACAGACCCCCGGCAGGGATAACTTACCTCCCGCAGGGCAGCTGGAGCAGGAGCGGGGACCGTGGCCACAGCCACACAAACCAGCATTACGCCGGCTGTTTAATCAGCTGTTTCCGGTATGGGAAACAGCCGAACCAATCCTGGCGGCCATATTGGCCACTGCGGGAAAGTTTAAAAGCCTTGCCAGAACTAGGGCGGGGGGAGAGCTGGAGAGAGAGAGCGCTGGCAGGCAGCACGCTAGGCGTGCTGCTGCTCTGGCGCAGAAAGGGAGCAACACAGCTGCGTGGCTCCTGCAGGCAGCGCAAGGGAAACCTTTGAGACCCCTGAAGGAGGCAGAGCAGGGGAAGCCCTCCAGCTCCCCGTGGTAGAGGAGCCAGAGGAAGCCTTGGAGTTCTCTGCAGGCAGCAGGGCAAAGGAGGCATCTGAGCCCCCTAGAGGAGGCAGCGGTAAAGGAGGCAGCTCCGCAGCCCTCTCCTCCTCAGGGGAATATTTCTTCTGAGAAAAAAAAAACCCTGAGAAGGGGGAAAAGCAAAAGAGACCAGGGAAGGCAGGCCCCGGGCCATCCTACAGGGCCGAAAATCACCGTTTACGGATATCCACCCAGTTGGCGAGTGGACGGGGGGTAGGGAAGGTAGAGCCCCGTGGAACATCGCGTCAAGCAATTGTGAGTACTGCCATCTATCGGGAGGGACTGCCGGGAAGATCGCCACTGAAACCCCCCTCTCTTGATAGTTTAACATCAAAGTCATGGCAGGAGAGTCGAGGGGAGGGGAGGGGCTACACACCCGACGGGCCAGGCAGCACGCAAGGCACAAGTGATCACACCCACAAACAAAATTAAAAAACCAAACCCATAAGAAGGGGTAAATCTTTTTCTTTTAGAACAGGACTAAAACTCCAGAGCCAAAATGTAGCCCACATACTACAGCTCTGCTGTTTGGGGTAGACAGTACAGAGGGACCTCACATTGCTGATGAAGTGCAGAGGCTATGTCTGTTGTGGCACTTTTGCGTGCCATGCAGAAGATGTCCATGGAAGGGCCAAAGTTAGAGTTGGGCAGCTAAGAGGATCTAATAGTTAAGGCATGCAAAAAAAAAAAAAAGAAAAGGACAGTAGTGGTTTTGTTGAATTTCCATGACATTCCACACACTCCTGTTGTGCTGAAGAAGACGACTGTTAGTTCCTCTCCTATAAATCCTGATACTTATTCAGTGAGCAAAGTACATTTGTGATCGGTCCAGGATGAGAAGAGAGCAGCAATTATATAGAACAGACTTCTACATACACACGAGTCAATTAAGGTGTCTTTTTCAACAATATTTATATGATATTAACTGAGTAAAGAAGTGAATTCTCTTAATGTGTGTCTTCATATGTTCTCTGGGGTTTGTGAGGGGTGGGGGGGGAGAGCAGGGAGGCTTTAAGTAGAGTGGCTCTCAGAAGCTGCTATAGTCAAACCACCCATAACAGCTCGTGTATTCAGCATCCTGAGCTTCAAAATGGCAGCAGAGGTGCTTTAACTAAAGCCCATTTGATAAGCTTTAGCTAAAGTGCCCCCACCACCATTTTGAAGTGTGGGGATGCTGAATACACATGGCGTCAAGGCTGTCGGAGCTAATCAAGTCAGCTTCAACGTGCTCTAATTAGAACGTGTCAAAACAGGCATTGGGGGCAAGTGTACAGGTGCCTAATGAGCCTACGCATGACTTCAACCATTATTAGGCCACCAGGCAAAGAGCATTCATGGCTTAAATGGATGCACTTGCCACAACAAAAGCAAGTAACTGCTTACCCAAGACTGGCACTATTGCATAACATGATTGCAGAAATTCCTCTGTGGGTATGCCATCATCCTCTTGAAGTTCAATATCACTAAACCTAGAGATAACATTACAAACAAAGATATCACTACTTTAAATATTGCCATTCATGCAATTTGAGAGAAATTACATTGCATATCTGCTTCATGCGAATGAAGCAAATTATACACTTATTGAGTCACTGGCATAAACAAGTTCCATTTACTTCACTGCCAGCTTAAGCTATTGGTGAATACCGCCCAGTAGACTGCAAATATAAATAAAGGTCTTTGATCAGAATGGTAGTTTAATTACAGTTGTCTTCCAGGTTGCAACCTATCTGTGATAAACTGGTCTCTCTATTGGGATAAAAATTTCCCCTTATCATAATTAATGGCTAATTTCTTAGAGTTCAATTATTGCTGCCAGATATTCTTGCAAAGAAAAAACAGTTCTATTTTAAATAGGAATGGAGAGAGAAAAAAAATCCACATGAAGTTGCATTTAAATGACAGGGCTCAACTACTAGACTGCCCTACTCCAACCATCACTAGTACAAAAGTATATTATGACCTGCATTATTATGGGACTGCATTACCTATTACTCATGACACTAAAGAAGGTAGGAAAATCCTCTTCTTTCTCCTCTTCCCAACCAGTTTCTTGCTGTAATGACTCATTAACACTGTTATTCTCTGTGGGCAGCAACTTGTCTTCACCATCTTCTTTAACATCACCTTATATTTAAAAGGAATGGAAAAAATAGTTACTTTTGCTTCAACTGTTGTTCTTTCAGATGCATTGCTTGTGTCTTGTCCATTCTAGGGGTCTACAAGGCCAGCTCATTCTACTTGAAAAAGCTATCACTAGCAGTACCTGTTGGCACATGTACCCTGCGTTTCTTCAAGTCTCCAACAGAAACACTATAAGGCAGTGCCACTTTGGCCCTCTCTTAACCCTATGCCTTGGGGCTCATGGTAGTACTGGACTCCAAAGATGGGAAGAAGGGTGGATTATGGACTAAACTTGTCCAACATCTCAGAGAACGACAGGTAAAACAACCACTTAATTCTCTGGGCAATTGTATGTGTCTGAAAACAGCAGCAATCAGTGGTGGGTGAAAATGGCAGCAGCAGGGATCAGTGGTGGAGAAGCAATGCTGGGGGAATCGTGGGTGAAGTAGGGGGGCACCAAGTTTGAGAAATGCTGCCATACTCTACTGTGTAATCTAGTCGTTGGTCTGTTGTAATGATTTCCAAGCACCAAGGAAGTGGAATAGTGTCTCCAAGAGGGGAAGGACAAGGAAGTTAGAGGCTGATTGGTTTGCTGTTCTCAATAAAGCAGTCTAATAGACTGCTTATGTGAATACAGATGCTGCTGCCGCCATGTAGTAGAAGAGGTGGCCTTCTAACTATGTGGGGCAGAAAGACAGTATAAGTTACAGGTTGTTTCCACGGCTCCTGCTGTTCTACTGGTGTGTATCATCACCCTTCAGACAGTATACGGGAGGACTGGACTGAAACACTTACTCATCTCAGAACTGATGGAGTCATAAGGTGACTTGAGAGGCATGAGAGCTCAAAAGAATGCATTTCCTTGATAGGCACTATTAGTGAAAACTCTCCAACTTGAATGTGCTAGATGTGTGTGCATATAGAGTGAAAAATGTGTGGACACCTCACTCTAAGGACATCTCAGCTGCTAAGTTATATCAGTCATCTGATTTGAATACTATTTGCCATTCATTTCATCTAACCCTATACAATGTCGTATTGAAAAAAATTTCAGGTGTGTCGCAACTTACACAGGGGTTAGGTTCCGAGGTCACCGTGTAAGGCGAAAATCGCACATAGTCAAATCGCCAGCGATTTGACTAGTGGCAACTGCCTCTGCCTCCAAAACCTCCTGCCGCTGCTGCGGGGCCGCTGCCAAACCCCCCCGCCGCCACCGCAAACTGAAGCCTCGCCGCCCCCCCGCGTAAAGTTGAATTCGCGCAAGTTAAATGCACATATGACGCGACTGTACTGTAGTCAGAATGCATAGCTCTACTGACCTCTACACCCAGGGTTTTACGCAAGTGCTAGCCAATGCCAGTCACAAACTGGACTAGTTAGCGACACAAGCTGGAAGAACACCAAAGGAATACAACAAAAGAGATGTCTGTTTGTGAAATACCACCACATTCTGTACTTAAGTCTTTTTCCCTTGTCGCTTGAAAAACTGAAGACATGCTGACAGCATT
>NW_005841933.1:2850373-2887933 GCF_000455745.1 Alligator sinensis
TAATAAAATGTTTATGGCATTATGGAAAAAAAAGATGGTAGGGCTTAGCAGTCCTGCCATAGGAACTGCAAGAGTAGCCAATCCCAAGGAAAAAGGTTTCAGCTCCAATCTGTTGCACGGCTAATAGTTTCTAGGTTAATGGAAACTAAATCCAGAGAAAGTGTACAGACTGGGTTCAAAATAAACTGAAGGCAAACAGGAGAGAGCAAAGGAAATTCTAGCAAGCAAGAGTGTTACTTAAATATTTGTGACGGACACAGCATAACTCCATAAGCTGAGTACCTCTTGGTATACATCCTCTTGCATAAATGTATTCTAAGGGAAACCCTAGTCCAGTCAACAAAATGAGAAATCAAATATAATTGCTTCTAAATAATAGAAGTGGAACACTTCAGAGTACGAGATAGAATCCAACACTGATTTACAATTCTCCTTTTGTACAGCCTTTTCTCACCCACATTATGCAATATTGTCCTAGGTTTTATTCAATGTCTGAAATAACTTAAAAATGAAACTATAAAAACACACTGAGCTGTCCTATGCTTCTAACATGCTGGCTCTTGATATTTGAAAAGATGCTGAAAAGGCTTTGGGGAGATGAAAATGTCTATAAAATGTGTCTCTAAAGAACAAAAGCTTTGCCAGACTGCACTGCCTCTCATGTCTATCCTGCCTCTGAAAGAGTTATACGCAGCTCAAGGGAGCACTTTAGTCTTGGTAACCATTCAATTCTTGATCTCTTTATTAAGGCTACCAACAAGGGTGTGATGTAAACTAAACTGTGGTTATCTTGTTCTAACATGCTCAGCTCCTTCTGGAAAGAGAGATACTCACAGGCCTTAGAAAGGAAAAGTATAGATCAGAATGGTAGGTGTGGTAGGGACCTCAGAAAGTCATTTAATCCAGCCTCCTGCTCAGGACAAGACTGCCCCCAACTAAGCCATCCTAGTCAAGTATCTGCCTAACTTGCTCTTGAAAACATTCAAAGATGGAGATTCCATATACATTTACCTGTCAAATTCTTTTCTACATGGTCTTCATCTGAAATATCACAGTTTCCTCCATCGGTTTTTGTGTGTAAGGGCATCAGATTTTTAATCAGGGCATGTTCATGGTGATTAGCTTCTGTCTTTAAGGAGCCATTTTCACAGCTGTTCAGTTCTATCTGTCTGTAGGGATTAAATAAAGTACAAATTCAAACCAATGTGTAAAATATATTACTTGGCTTGGACAAGTTTCTTCATGCATAACTGCACACAGCAATTGGAGAAAATGAAATCAGACTGTAGGCTGTTAAAGATTGCTGTGAGGGAAATATTTGTCTAAAATGAACTGACTGAAGCCTGCAGAATAGTAAAGATAAAGAAAAATGTATATTATTAAAAAGGGACAGGGATCACGCAAGCTGGTTTAAAAGTAGAGTTAAATGGAGAGAAAGTGGCTAAGACAAGAGTTCCCTGGCTATGGCATTAATTATATTGTTTCTGTTTTTTTCTCACCCAGATCTGTTCCACAGGAATCACACTGCTAGCACGTGGAAGTGGAAGGCAAAGATAGGGAAGAGAGGATTAAAGAGATAAGCATGATGCCTACTTTGTTCTGTGTATCAGAAGTCTTTAAGAGAAGTTGTGGTGAGGTCTCCAATAAGTAGCCAACAGAAGAAAATTGGGAAAAATGTGAGTCAGATGAAAGAATGCTATCTGCTATCTTCATTTTAAGATGCATCATTTGCATCACTAGTTTGATATTGTAAATGGCAGATATAAGCAGGGCAGTAAGATGAAATGAAAGAGGCAGACATAACCAAAAAGACAATGCAATTCTTTAAAAAAGCTGTAGTGCAAAGTGCAAAGTTATAATGTACCTTTCTGTTGTGGTGCAGCTAGAGGTGACAGAATGTTTCACCTATAAGACAGAAAAAAATTACCCTTTAAAGCAAAGCAACATTTTGGGTTTCACAAACTTCACAGTGCATTAAAAGAAAGCTGAACAAGTGCTCACCTGTTTCGCTGAAATGGGGCCTATAAAAACAGTCCAGCAAAATGCATACTGGAGTCATAGCCTGAAAAATATCTGGCCTTCCTCTTGCAGACAGATCTAAAAAGCTAACTAATAAATACTGAGGGAGAAGTTAATCCCTTGGCCAATACATTGCTCATCTCCACAAACCTAACCAGTGCAGTGATGTGAGAGATGATGGACAAACAAATCCACCATTTCAAGAGAGCCCAGTGAAAGGCTGGGTTATGGAAAAAGGAAATCATCCTGCTGGGTATACGCTATAAAATAAACCTTGCGCACTTCAGCTGAATAGCAACACATCCGTTCCTGCCTGCACCCGCATCTGCTGTTAATCAGGATTATTGCTCCAGATTTGAACATTTTTTCTGTGGATTTAGAACTCCACACATGGTGATGAGGTCATTTTAAAAAATTCATACTGGACTTCCATAGCAGGTGAGCCTGACATACAGTTATATTTTCTTGGGACATGGATATATGAGAGTGGATCCATTTTGGGGTATTACTGATTAAAAATTCTATCCAACCACTGAACGCAAGTGATTGGTCACTGAGATAACCTTTAAAAAGTCTTATTTCACCTACAATCCTCATTTCACCTGCACCACGACTTTACTTGTGGATAGTCATGAGCCAAATCCAAAGCTAAAATCCCTAACTCTGCACTTCCACAATTACTTTGTTGCAGGAAGGACATTTTGCTTTTAGACCTGTCTGGCAGCTGAGACTACACAAGCTTACCTTGTTTGATTTGGGAACTGTCAAATGTGGAGATCCTGGTGGAGTGCAGTGTAGTAACTCAGAAGTGAAGGCTGCATTTGCAATTTGCATACATTCTTCAAGAGTCTTCAGGAAGGTGTTACATGTTGATTTCAACAGTGCTCTCATATCGATTCCGTTCTGTGAAATAGCCAGATTGAAAATCTCTTTATTTCCCTTAAAAAACCCACTATTTCAGAAAGTTTGACCTTTATAAAATCTACCACCACAGCAGCCACATTTCTTTAATCAAAGGAAGCCCAGTATTTTTGAAGAACTTAAAGTAGTACTGCTGCTCAGAGCAATGACAGCAAACACTAATGGGGTTTCATTATCTAAAAACATTCTGCTGCCATCAACCTCTTGCCCTACGAATCTGAATATGTAGTGTTTCAACAGCAACATTTGCCTGACATGTCCCCATAGTTAAGTATGTTAACTACCTGCCCTAGTGTGTTCAATATTAGCACAACTAGAGGATACCATGATGAAGGAATAAAAACCTGACAAGTAAAATGCATAGCACAGAGCCGACGTGAGTTAGGATCATTTTGGGTACAAATATGTTAACCCAAGTCACTGCAATTGAACAGTGTGCAGAACAAAACCCCATTCTTTGTGTAAATCACCATTTTTAGATGGAACTAAAAAATATGTTACGATGGTGAACGGCTCTTAAATTAACCCCTTCAGTTGCAAGGTCTGGGGAGGCCAGTTTTTCCACAACAAATTGAAAGAATTTAATTTAACCAGGAAAGCAGGCTAATCATGGCCAGGCAATATCCACCACTACTATACTACACAAACAGACCTACAGCAATGGCTTCATCCAGGATGCCTACTCCAGCAGTTTAGGCATTAACATCTAACTTTCAATAAGCTCAATCTGCTTGTTCTGCACCCTGGAAACAAACTGCTTTCTGGGAGGCATCGTAGAAGGTAAAGCTGCAACACCACCCCTGCTTTCCAACTAAGACCGCTCATCAAAATCTTTCCATTTCCATATACCTCAGACTGAGAAATGCACACGTTTCATCAGACGGCTGTTCTCAATGGCAACAGCTGCTTCTGCTAGGAACGAGATACCTCTGGAACACAAACTGGTTAAAATGCTGATCCTCATTATAAAGGATAATCAGCAAGTTTCTTCCTTTAGTTCAGTTTAGTTTCACTGTGACCCTATGTTGCCTCTTAACCTTTCAGGGTTCCAGCTAATAGAACAGAATGGACTGAAACAGAATGTTAATTGAGGCTGGAGAGCAGGCAAATCAAGGCCAGGTGACATGCACTTCTATTTTGCCTTTTTATGAAGCATGCACAAGGTCAATGACACCAAGAAATGAATGGTCTGAGGCACTGCTATCCTGATTGCAGTGACTGCAGATGACCCAAGTACTAGCCAGCGTAACAGATGTTTTGATCGCCAGAACACAGGCAATGTGGTATTTTATGATACAAAAATCTAGTGCTTGGATAGGATACTCTATGTCTTTTATGCATTCACCAGGAGAGTCAGTGTCATGTTAAAAAAGCAGAGTTACAATCTTCCTAATGTCATTATGGGCAGAATCTGTGAGGCAATGAGGCTGGAAGGGCAATTTTAGAGAGTTCAACACATCGCAGGAGTGTTTTATATAAAACAAGGCTGTACCTCGGTTTCCGATACACCAGAAATGCTAGCTTCCTTAGTTTTATCTACTTGCTGAACGAGGAGGTCACAATACAGTCTAAGTTCTGACATTTTGGTTTTCAAGGCTTCAGTGTTTTCAGTAAATTCTAAAAATGAAACAAAAAAAGTTGGATTTATTTTCTCAGCCTTTCAGTAGATGTTCTGAAAAGTTAATACAATTTCAATTCAGTTTAACCTGGGCAGTCAATGTTTCCATTTCAAGAAGCTCCCTATCGGTTCCAATGTGTCATGTTTAAAACTAGGGTAGCTATAAATTCATTTTATGACAGGTGGAATAGTATGTCCCATGAAAATTAACCAGCATACATAGGAATAGTGCATTCTACCTCAGCTGTTAATATTAAACACAAACATACTACAAAGAGTCTCAAGTAAAAGATGTCTGAATCATAAGTCTTTATTCAAGTACTAAGTCCTTGTACATCATCATGTTCCTATTTGTTAAGACTTAGGTACAAACAATTATATTGTCAATTATGCTGGCATAGATCCTTTCTTGTAAACTATACAAGAAAATGGAAATAGATTTTGACAAAGAAAGATCAACTTAATATATCTCATGATAATAATTCTGGACCAGAATGCCTGTAAGCTAATTTAATTTTGTTGAGTGAAAGGATCTGAAGTTCTGCAAACATCTCACTAATATTTTATCTGTGACAGCATATCACATTATAGATTTCCCTGTGTTTTTTATCATTTGTTGTTTCAAACTTGCATTGCATTGCAAATTTGCTTTCTCCATAGCCAGTCAGAACTGGTAAATGCATACCCAATGCACTGCATAACAAGAGCACAAAAGGTTTGGGTGGGGATGGGGAAGTGGCACTTCTCGCCTTATCAGGAGCTAACACAGGAAGAGACAAATTAGCTGCCAGAACTGCAGACTTACTAATGTCACTTTATCTGCTTTAACACCTTCAGAGCAGCAAGGGAGTTTGGCATATTAACTCAGCGTGGCCATGCATTGGGTCTCATGCTACAATTCATGAACAAGACCATTCTATAACCAGGAGAATTTCCATCTGACTGGTTCCTGCCAGCATCAAGAGAGACCAGCCACCAGGAGGGAAGAAGATGCTGCCAAACTTGACCACAGTCAGATCTTGAACTCTTAGCACTGGCATGTGCCACAGAAAAATTAATTTTCAAAGCATGTGCATTCCTAACTTAATTGGCATGTGGCACTAGATGGGTACAGCTAGAGACCACAGAACCCATTCAGTCAGGTAGAGACTGGACGGAATGGGTTTAAGCAATGGAAGCCAGAGAAAGGAAGGGCTGAGAAACTGGTTGCAGGGCCTAGGTAGTTGGACTGCAGGCTCCTAATGACAAGAGAAGTGTCAGTAACTAGGGAGTCTATATCTAAGCAACTCAGATCTAGGCAGTTAAACCCAAGAGACCTAAAGACATGTAGGATTTGATATCTTGTACATGTCAAACCCAGACCAAACCTGTTGAACCCATGCTGTTAGAGATAATGTCTTAACTCTATTTAGGTTCCTCAAGTGATCTGATGTTCAGAGGTGATTAAATCCTGTTGTCCAGGGTCAGACACTGGCATTTTACCATCCCTAGTTGTATAACTCCTAATATATATGGGGAGAAAGACAAGTAAATAGTCCAGAAGGTCAGAAGTGCTCAGTACTGAGAGGGAAGTCCATGCCTTTTTCTTTCTGTGTCCTACTGTCTGTCAGACAAGCCTTGGCAGTTCCAAGGGCAACCAACCACTTTTGTCTCTCAGCTGCACTTCTTGCTTTCAGATAGAAGCACTGCTCTCCAGGAATAATCAGATCCATTCGAGTATTATCTGCAGAATGAACTAAGAACAACACACATTTTAAGACATGGCAATAGACACTTCCCCTCGAGTGAAAAATCCATTTTCTTCTTGCTCACCCAAACTTCAACAGAAAAACAGCAGGAAAATTTGAATTCAGACTTAAGGATAGAGGAGTAGTTACTGCCCAGTTTGCCACTTCACAGTCCACATTAGCAAACTAAACTGCCAGCCTCTGGGGGAAGGATACTTCAGCCCATGAAAGAGAAACTCTCAAGGGAAGATTCAAGTAGACCCTTTCTTTCTGTGGTTCAAAGAAATTACAATGCTATTCCTTCACGTAGATTACCTCTTATATTGTGGATTTATAGTCCTTCTCAAGGTATTGTTACCCATTACACTTAGCACATACTAACTGCCATTACAACTGCTAGAGTCCAAGTAGTTAAGCACATGCTAAGTAACATTGTAGCATAGTAAAATAGGCCTTTTCCAGTGAGGAGTATCTCCAGATTGTATTACCTAACCTGTGTTGAGCTAACACTGGACTGCCCCATGGAGATAATACAATGAGAAGGGGGCAGAGAGGTCAACAAAGCTATTTGTTGGGTCCCAGCCCCCACCCCTACTGTACTAGCACCCTGTCAGTTCAAGGCTCCTATGTGGCACAAATGCTGGGGGAGCACTGGCATGTCACAGGAGCTGGCCCCAGCCCTTGTTTGAACTGATTTCTATGCAGTGTGGGGAGTGGGACTAGCTTCTCTGCTGTGTGGGTGTCGCTCCCAGCCTCTGCACCACAACAGAACCTTGAACTGGCTCTGGTGGGATCCCAGGCTGGGGACTGATTTTCAGTCTCAGCCCTGGGATCCCATCAGAGCCAATTCAAGCTTCAAGTGAGATAGGATGATGCACATTCAGATCGTAGTAAGCAGTGAGAAGTGGGTTCTATTGTTCCTTAGTTACCTTGAATTTCACACACAGCCATTTGAATGCTTCCCTTACAGCCTTTCCAGGCATCTTCCCGAGAGTCATAATATGACAAGATACCTCCACAGAGAAGAAACCATCGAGGCTGCCAGCCTGCAAAAGAAACAACATTGCATTTCTTCAGCAATCTAAGTTCCAGAAAAACTACCTTTTCTTTAGCTCAGGAAGCTGTACAACTGGAATCCAAACAAGAGATGCTTGGGATGGTTAAAAGAGCAGTTAAAAGTGTGCATGGAAATCAAATGTCTACAAAGGCCCCCCTTTGTGGAATGGCTGCAATTACAGGTCTTTCTTGAAGCCCAGCTGGAGTTATAAGATCCTGCTGAGCTGTCAGACATGCGATAGTTAGCAACACTTAGTAAGTAGTTCCTCCTCTTCCACAATCAATGTCCCACCTCTCTGCCGACTCCCCTCTTCTCACTCCCCCACAAAATCACCGTGGCAGCCTTGCCCCAGGGCTCCCCTTCTTATACTGTAAGGAGGAAGAAAAAAAATATACTATCATTAAAGGAAATTAAAAAAGAACTCCTTTAAAGTAATGAAAGCAATGCTTGATTTTCAAAGGCCAATTTTGGAGAATACTTCTAAACTTCTCCAATCTCATCCCGTCCAGGAAGGTTCAGTCTTCTTTCAATGCAACTAATATTTCCTCAAGTCACTGTCAAATTCTTGCCAGCAATGTCAGACGTGGAGAGGGTTCACATCTATCTCTTTGCCCATTTCTTAATCACAGCAGTCCCAAGCCACATTTCTTTCCACACTGCTGCCTGACCTTAAGACCTCAACTATAACTTCAAGAGACATTTTGAAAAAAAACAGAACAGAGCTAATGATAACAGTTATCTCCTTTATTTCCAATATAGAAAGAAAAAACATCAGTGATGTAGGAGAAAATGAGGACAACAGTTAGTAGAAGAAATTCTCCTCTATTAATATTAAGCTGAAGATAAATTTGGTCAGTCAAATATAACAAAGAGTTGATACTCAAGCTGTTCTTTTCTTTTTTTCCAGAAAACGGAAGCACCAGTCAAACAAGAGCTGCATAAGCTACACTAACAGCCAACATACAAAAATCCACAGTGATACCACAGGCAAAAAGAAGTGCATGGATGCATATTTTGGGTCCTTCCTACAGTATCAGGTCAGTCTGCTCAAATGGTAGCTCATAAGAGGGGGAAAAAACAACCTCACACAAACAGAGCAAATTAAACTGATATCAGTTTTCTTAAATTTCTAAAGTTTTCCAGAGTATTCTAAATTACTGTAAAAGTCATTTGAAGTTTGAGGTAGCCTGCTATTTATGGACAACCTTCTCTTTTTTATTTGAAAGACCTTGGTAGCCAAATGGACAATTTTTTTTAAAGATGTAAGAGAAAAGAGAAACGTTACAAGGAATTTCTGATTTCAGACAGCTTGCAATAAGGTAGTGATAATTCAGCACAGAGTAACAGTTAATTGTATCAGAGCCTCGGTAGCATGTACATGATCACTTAAATAATCCACCGCCCAACAGTCAAGGCATGCTCCTAATTCAGACTGACACGGTTCTTTGGCTAAATCTGATATCTTTTATTAGACCAACACAAATAGTTGGAAAAAATTCTCTTAGCAAGCTTTCAGGTATAAGTACCCTTTCTCAGGCTGAAGAAGCGTCTGCAGTTGGTGTGTGCTCTTCCTGGATGGTATGAATAGTAAAGAAAGATTTTTTTCCCAACTATTTGAGTTGGTCTAATAAGACATCAGTTTTACCCAAAGAACCTTGTCTGCCTATGTCCTTAGACCAATGCGGCTACAACCTATACACCTCCAATTCAGACTGGAGCTCCTACTGCTTCTCATAAACATCTTCAGTTATGTTCTTTGTCGCTTACAATATTAACCGAGTAAACTGACAGGCTGCTAATCTACTCTTCATCATACAGACAGCTCTCCCTCTACCTCAGTTGGAAAAGCCTGGTTAAAATGAATTTTAAATAAGATGTTTTGCTATCTATTCCTTCCCCACAAAAAGTTATAAGCTTTGGCGAAATTAGATACTGATTTACCATTCCAGCAGATGGGTCCCAATACAGAATGACAATTCTCACTACACAGAACCAACAAGCATACAGAACGTATTTTCAGAACAGAGCTATGACTGCTACATGGAGAGTTAATTAGGAAAAAATAAAAAAATAGCATGTCTATCCTTAGATCAACTAGTGAGATAGAAAACTATTGTTATTCTTTTCCCATCTTCTTAAGAAAGGAAAAATGATTCAGGTATTTCCAGGATAGTAATGGCGCATTGTGTGGCATCCCATGGCACCCTTGAAAAGATCTCAAGGCACCTTAGAGTGCCGTAGCACCTTGGTTAAGAATCACTGGTTTAGACTGCCATGGCTTTGAGACAAGTGAGGCAGGGACAGTCCCAGTAATTTTTTGGGAAGCTTGTATGTGGCTTTTGCTTGATTTAGATGCAGCTAAACCCTTGGCTCATGGGCCAAAATTTGGCCCTCAGCATCCTTTCATCCAGCCCACATGGCTTCCCATGGGCTTGTAGAAAGTCCCACAGGACCATGGCCCTGTACATTAGATTGGGTATGCAGGGCAGCCGCAAACCCAACCCCAGCCCTGTGTGCTGGGGGATGATGCGGAGCCCCCAGAGCCTGATCCCATTAAGCAGGGTAAGGCAGCGGCTCTGCAGGGCCGTGGGGCTGGCATGGGGCTAGACCCAGCCAGGAGTCAGCAGCATGCAGGGCCCAATCTGGTCCACCTTTGGAAAATGATCATTTAAATTGCTAGGGAAGAAGAGTGTGAGAGCTCAGACACTTTTTGGAGAGCCTGAATTTCTCTAGCCTCAATCAAATTTTAAGCCTAGATAAGGAGCAGATGCTGAAGCGACTGCACTGCAGTGAACTAACAGGAGAAAAAAACTGAAGGATCTATTGAAAGTAATTTAGATTTGTCACCTGCCTTTGATACCACTAACCAAAAGATTTTGTTGTGAACAATTTGGAGGCAGGGTCACATGTGCGTGTGTGTATGCACACACACATGGGCAGCAAATAAGTCTATGGGGCAGGGGGGACACAACTGTCCAGGCACACCCATTGGCAACACAAGGGGGGGGGGGATTGGGAAGGGGCACGGGGGATACATGCCCCACTACGTTTCTGCGCCGACAGCAGGGCACGGGTCCCTTTGGGTCAGGTGTGGGTCACACTGCCAGGGCTGGGTGGTGCACACAGGTGCACGTGAACCCCCTGACAGTGGCAGTGCACCCCCTGTGAACAGGCACTGCTGACACTGCCAGTAAACAGCCACTCATCCGCAATTCTGTTGTGCTTGCTATGAAAGTTGGTCAAAAGCAACTGCTGTTGGTTTTAGTTGCAGACACTGGCATTTTGCCTCTTTGTGCAGCTGAATGTTGCTGATAATTCTGATGATACTGACCAAAACACTGCTTTGCATTTGTCTACAATTTTCCATGTAAACCGCTTCATTTTTCAGAAAAGATTCAAGGCATGCCACTTGGCTGTTCTATCTTGTTTCTACAGCAGGTCCCTTACAGCTGTTAGGGTGGCCTTTTGCAGCCTGGTTATTTTGGAAGTAGTTCTGAACCTCTATCACTTGACTAAACAAAAGGCTTTACAGTTGGATGTGTCATTTTCCAGATGGTTCATGAAGCAAGACATACAACCATGGCTTACGGAAGTCACGGGGTGCCCATACACATGCTGTGGGGTGGGGCATTTTAGTTGCAGCGGCTCTCAGGAGCTGCTCTAATTAAAACGTCACAGTGCCTTGTGTATTCAGCATCCTGCATTTCAAAATGGCTGTGGGGGCGCTTCAATTAAAGCTTGTTCAACAAGCTTAAGTTAAATTGCCCATTGCCATTTTGAAACACAGGATGCTAAATACACGAGACACTGCAGCATGCTGGAACGTTCTAATTAGCAGATTAATCAAGTCCGCTCCAACACGTTCTAATCAGAACACTTTCTAATCAGACTGCATGACAGCACGTGTATAGGCACCCATGGTCTTCCACTTCCTCACACTGTTTTTATTCATTTTTTTTCATGGTCATGGACAAAACTCTTCACATTACAGTTGTACTTTAATTTCCTATTTTGATGGCTTCTATAGCAAGAGCTAGACAGTACTTCTGTGTTTTATGATTATTGTCATAGTTTCTGGAAGGTTTACCTAATGAAAACCAGTTTCAGCTGGTTTAAATCACTTTCTGTCACTGTCCTGATGAAGTGACTCCCATCCCCCAGCTCTGCTTTTTAAGATCAGAGCAGGGCTAACACATTCTGCACATGGTGTGTGGGCTGGACCTGGGACCACAAACCCTAAATGTGGCAGGGGGGTGGGGGAAGGGAGGAAGCAGGAAGGCTCAGGTCCAATCCAGCCTACGGGCTGCCCTGGTGATGGGGCTGGATGTATTTTGGAGTTGCAGCTAGCAAGGGATGTGAAGGGTAACAAGAAGGGTTTCTACAAGTATGTTGGTAGCAAGAAGATGATCAGGGAAAGTGTGGGTCCCTTACTAAATGGGGGAGGAAAGCTTGTGACAGAGGATGCAGAAAAGGCTGAAGTGCTAAATGCCTTCTTCACTTCAGTCTTCACAGTTAAGGTCAGCTCCCAGACTACTGCATTGGTCAGCACAGTTTGGGGAGGAGGTGAGCAGACAACAGTGGTGAAAGAACAGGTTAGGGTCTATTTTGGAAAGCTGGACATGTACAAGTCCATGGAGCTGGACAGGATGCAACCAAAGGTGCTGAGAGAGTTGGCTGATGTGATTGCAGAGTCACTGGACATAATGTTTCAAAACTCATGACAATCAGGAGGTCCCAGATGATTGGAAAAGGGCAAATATAGTCCCCATATTGAAGAAAGTGAAAAAGGAAGATCCATGGAACTACAGTCTCACCTCAGTCCCTGGAAAAATCATGGAACAGATCCTCAAAGGACTCCATTGCTAAGCACTTGCAGGAGAAAAAAATGTGATTAGGAACAGTCAGCATTGATTCACCAAGGACAAGTCATGCCTGGCCAACCCAGTTGCCTTCTACGACAAGGTGACTAGCTTTGTAGATGTGGGGAGACCAGTAGATGTGATACACCTTGATTTTAGCAAGATTTTTGATATGGTCTCCCACAACATTGTTGCAGGCAAGCTAAGGAAGTACAGGCTGGGTGAATGGACTGTAAGGTGGATAAGAAATTGGCTGGAGCATTGGGCTCAGAGGGTAGTAATCAATGGATCGATGTCTAGTTGGCAGCTGGTATCAAGGGATCGGTCCTAGGGCCAATTTTGTTCAATGTCTTCATTGACTTGGAAGATAGCACAGAGTGCACCCTCAGCAAGTCGGCAGATGACACCAAGCTGCGGAGAGTAGTAGATATGCTGGAGGGTAGGGCTAGGATTCAGTGACTTAGACAAATTGGAGGATGGGACCAAAAGGAATCTCCTGAGGTTCAACAAGGACAAGTACAAAGTCCTGCACTTAGGATGGAACAATTTCATGCACCACTACAAGCGGGGGGCTAACTGGCTGGGCAGCAGCTCTGCAGAAATAGACATGGGGGGTTACAGTGGTAAATAAGCTAAATATGAGCTAACAGCCTGCCCTTGTTACAAAGAAGGCTAACGGCATACTGAGCTTTATTGGTAGGAGTGCTGCCAGCAAGTCAAGCGAAGTGATTATTCCCCTCTGTTCTGCACTGCTTAGGCCACATCTGGAGTACTGTGTTCAGTTTTGGGGCCCTCACTACAGAAAGGATTTGGACAAATTTGACAGAGTCCAGTGGAGGGCAACAAAAATGGTGAGGGGCTGGGACAGGGAACTGGCTTTATTTAGTGTAGAGAAGAGGAGACAGAGGCAATTTAATAGCAGGCTTCAACTACATGAAGGGGGGTTCAAAAGAGGATGGAGCTAGACTGTTCTCAGCGGTGGCAGATGACAGAACAAGGAGCAACGGTCTCAAGTTGCAGCAAGGGAAGGTTAGGGTAGATATTAGGAAAAGTTCTCTTACAGAAGGGGTAGTAAAACACTAGAACAGGTTACCCAGAAAACCTTCATCCTTAGAAGTTTTTGAAACCCAGCTAGACAAAGCTTTGGCTGGGATGATCTAGTTGGGGATGGGCCTGCTCTGGGCAGGGGGTTGGCCTAGATGACCTCCTGAAGTCCCTTCCAACCCTAATTTTCTATGATTCTAATTTGACACCCCTGCTTTAAGCCAATATAAAGATGCTGCATGAAAAAAAAGCCTCCAACTATGAATTGGAAAAAAAACAACCCTAGTCAGAATACACAGACCCTGGAAAAAACTGGTTGATCAGTGGAAGTATCATACTGGGTGAGATAATCCTCTAGTATTTGGTCTCTGACAGTGGCTATTATCACTGAGATTAGCCATGCCTAACACCTTAAGAAATAGAAATTTTAGCTGCCTGTATCCCACTCCCCCAAAGCCACCTCCACTTTGTTGTATCGGACCTTGGACAAAAGCAAATGTGGCTTAAAAGGAGATTTGTGAGAGGAAGAGAATGGATTTATTCAGCAAAACTAAAGGTTCCAAGTATGAGTGCCTCCGTTTTTGGAAAGAAGAAAGGTTGATTTTCACAATCTGCAGTCAACTGGAGTTGTGTATGCTCAGCATCTCTGAGAAAAAAAAGAGGGCTCTAGGTTTCTTAAGTTCACCTCCCAAAAATTATGAGGATGCTTTTGTGAGAGCCTAAGTATTTACAGAATCTACCAAGAAAGCCTTTACAGCTTTCATGATTTTAAGTAAAAAAAAAAAAATAAAAAATTAAAACAATAGAAATTTGCAGAATCATAGAGGGGAATTGGACACAAAAATGATTTGGGGCCTCATATGTAGCCTAAAATGTACTGTTCAGTGACAGTTCTTGGAATTATTTATAGACAAACCAAAAGGAATTCAGAGAATAGCAATGAAAGTTCTTAGTGTATGACTCATAACGAAGAACTGAAAGAGCTAGGTATGGTGTGATATAGTGCAAATAACTACAGCATGACTCTGAAGGGTGTGACTTGTTAAATAAGAACAATTATTTATGGTTGTTATAGGTGAGTTTCAATTTAGTAAAATTAAGAATACCAAGAAAGGCATTAACCAGTAACCACTGGACAGCAGCCTAATTTTCCTAGGGAAAATGGTCAAAGTCACTTTATTGCAACACTTAAAAGATGATGTTGAACTCATTCATGGACAGAACAATGTAATCAGTATTTCCTTCACCCCATCTCCAATTTCTCTGATGCTTTTAGTCTTTAAATCAAGATCTGATATATTCCTTCTAAAGAGCCATTAGAATTCTGCCTCTGGCAAGTTGACTTCAAGTAAAATGATACTCATTTTGAAGATGTGCATTTAACTTAATTGGGATAGGAAAAAAAAAATCTTGAGTAGCAAACTGCTATATGTGAAATGAAGGACTGTGTTCCTTATATTCATCAGGGATTTCTCTATGCACTGTTTGCTCTGTCAGAGGTAATTTAGAAATGTAGCTGTGTTAGTCTGAAGGCAAGTAGAAGGCAAATTTGTACCTTAGACTGACCAAAGTAGATCTATACTGTATTTACTTGAATCATTTATAATTTTCCACATATAGAAACTAATTAGGAAAAAGTTCTTATATTTGTTGTTGCCCCCTCCACTTGCCATGCTGTGGTCTCCCCTGCCACTTGCCCCTCCATGCCTGTGCCTATCCCCCAACACCCTGCCTCCCCCACCCACTTTTCCCCATGCCTGCCCTGCTATCCCTGCAGGCTGCCACCCCACCCCTTGTCCACAATGCTTGTGCCTGATCCCTGCTACCTACCCTCCAAATTTTGCCCCCCCCTCCAACTTACCTTTTGCAGCAGCTCTGCTTCAGTTCTGGGTGGTCAGCAGCTCCTAGCCCAGCCAGGTCAAGGTTAGAGTGACCAGAGCCAGGGCAGAATGTGGGGGGGGGAAAGAGAAGAGGCTGGGGTCACTGCAGACAGGGCGTGTGTTCAGGCTGCATGGTGTCCCCTGTGCTCCTGAACCACAGATGTCGATCACTCTTGCTCTCCCTACAGCTACTCCACAGTCTCCCCCATGCCCCTTCCCCACCAAATGAGCCATCACAGCTCAGGGCAGGCAGCCTGGGGTAGAAGCCAGACCTCAACCATTGCCTTCTCCAGGCCACTATTCAAATCTAAGATACGACTCCTCCCCTCACCCCCGCAGTAAGCCTGGGGGGGTGGAGGGAATTTCATTTTGGATTCAAGTAAATACAGTATGTGTGTATTATATGTACGTATGTATAGCACATGCTTTTGTGAGGTGACGCTCATTTAATCAGATGCTGTAAAAGGAAATGTGGAAAGCAGAGTATAACGGAGAGAGAAATCAGAATACAAAAGACAAAGGGACAAGGGTAACATGCTTATCCTTGAACCCCGATGCAATCATGCAGAGTATTTTTACAAGTCATTCTCTGAAAACTAGGAAAAAAAATATCCAAGGTAATAGGTTTATTTAAACTCAAATACTGGGCCATGGCTCTCTAAGCCAGATATGTAAAACAGTTTCCAAAGCAAATGGAGCAACACTAAGGTGTATTTCATCATAATTCTCCAATTTTATCTAAGGTACACAAGCATCTGCAGTGTAAAAGGTGCCCTGACTTGTCATTCTAGTGTCAATTTGGCATCAGAAGGCCACAAAAATCTCAACAGCCATTTACTGGACTACACTCACATTCGACAGAAAGGTACAGTTCAGTAGTTTCAGTATAGGATGGGATCTATCAAGGTCAAATTATATACTCGCATTGTGGCCTCAGAAGAGTATGCTTAAGAATTAAGAGCTTAAAGAAGTAAAAAGAATATATGTAAATACAAAGGACTTCCCCCACTGCCTTCGGGTCTGAACCAGATTGGCTGATGAAGAGAAGAAAGAAGCAGTATCAGACTGCGTGCACCTACTATAGACAAAAGAACCCACCCACTTTGTAATTATGCAGCATTTATGCCTGTTTAAGAGTCAACCTGACTATTTGAGTGTGCAGGTGACACTTTTCTTGCATTATTTTTGTAAATGCGTCCATTATACCTGCACCAATGTCTTTTGTACGAGCTTAGATTAAATTGAATGCATACTGGGGAAAAGTTTCCAGGGGAAGAACAGGAGGCACAACTGTTTAGGACTTTGGAAAAACATCTCAATGCATTTTTCCTCGCTTCTGATGATGTCAGTGACAGGACAAAGTGGAAAACATTAATCCTTGAGAAGTGACTCTAGCTGATTCCATTCTATGCTTTATGACAGAAAATGAAGGCAAGCTGCTTCTTTACAAGTGTTTGAAATAATCTTGCTGTTGTCATGATCATCTTATCTTACCCTCTGATCACATGGAAAAAAAAAAAAGGATTGGATCTTGCTGGAATCAGAAGAATATTTAAGATACCTGGCCACATTTAGATCATCGTGGTACATAGCGTCATGTTTTACACACATTTTGTTCAAAACGCACCCTGTACAGTAGAGACCTAATTTAGATAAAGCATTTGAACACACATGCAAGAGAGGACGACAGAGTTAATTACTGTGGATAATTTGATAGACTTCTTCCTTTTCCAATTTCTATAAATCTGTGAAAGGCAATTGTCCTAGGTCTTACATCAGTTTGACTTTTCCTCTTATAGGCAAAACACCATACCTCACTTCTTGTTTGTTCAGTATTATCATACACCTTTATCGCATAAGGTTTTTCGGGGCAGGAACTCCTTTTTGTTTGCTTGACACATTATAACCCTTGTACATCGTTTCAGAAAAAGGAAAGAAAATATGTCAAAGGTACTGTAAATTTACAAAGCACTTCACAAACATAGAACAGACATACTTCCTCCCTTCAAAATTTTATACCTTAACACAGCAAAAGAGGCTCTGTGAATGAGACATCTGTGAAATTCAGTAGTGGTGCCAGGTTTCAGGGGCTATACCAAAAGAGAATCCTGCTAGCATCACAAAAATCTGCACTGACCAATCTGGTGCTTAGACATGATAGCTTTTACTCATCCAGAGAAAAGAAAATCCCTCATTTTGCAATCATGCTGCCGATGCTTTCAGTGCATCTCCCCACTTTAAGGGGAAAGATTTTGTTCAAGATATATTCCAGTGAGCGGCTTAAAAAAATTAGCGGAAAGTACAAGCTATATCTAAATGAAAACTCACAGAGCCCACAAGTTTGTGGTCCGAAATATTACCATCAAAATAGGGGACAAGTCAAGGTTTTACTGCACCAAAATATTCTACCATGTTGCATCCCAGTGCGTAAACACCACAAGTCCCCAAATCTGGCACCTCAGTTCATGCAAACTTTGGCCCCCATTCCTCAAAGTTTGAGGGTCAGACCTGATGATCTGTTTAGGTCCCTCCCGACCCTAAGCATTATGATACTATGAAAGTTGAAGCCATGAAAAGAAAACACATGCTGCTTGCTCCCACTGCTCAAAAAAATCCGAACTGTAATGTGTTCTAGACGGCAATAAATGCAAAAACCTTAGCATTAACTGCATTATTGGAAGTTTTAGCCTTTTTGCATAGCAATTTTCAGGTTCAAGTTGTACAAACAAGTGCGGCTGCTCCTTTTTATCTCTGTACCCCTGACATATCCAGACTTCACAGAACTAGAAAAATATCGTTTTTCAACTGCCAATTCTTACCCCAAACCCCAAAAAATCTGAATAGAGAAAACATGTAACGTCTACAAGGGCACCAGCAATGCAGACCACATTACTTTTTTTGTAGCAGCACTGTAATAACACGTATTCAACCCCAGATACAAGCTTTAGTTTTATTTTCCTTTGTTTAAATCCCAAACTCCAAAAACCTACCAACCAACTAGTAAAGAGATGCAGCTGCAAAACTTCTGACTGTATGCATCATAGCACAATAGGCCATGAAGTACCACATCCAACACTTGGAGCCTGATAACGCTGACCTTTGTTGATAGTGCAATTTGGGGACCAACATAAACAGCTCCTCCTATCACAGAGCTGCTTAGTCCAAAAAGTCCAAATTGTGATGCTTTCCAGTATGAGAGCAATATAAAACCACTCATCCAACAGCTGGATCTTGTCAGATGCAGTGAACGTTTTAGATGCAAGCCTCAAAATTCCACTGCAAACACATTGACCAAGAACAGCTGCTTGAAGCCTGCAATAAAAATCCATGTGTTTTTGTACAGGAACACTTGAGAAATCCCAACATAGGTCTGGATGCATCAGGACATTCCCTATTTCGCCCTTCACCTACATGCTCCCAAGTCGTCGCTTCTTGTAAATCTTAAGAAGTTCGGGACTTCCATGGAAGACTGAGATTTGGGGAATACCTGGGTACAACATATATCTCAGCATTCATTTAAAAAATAAAATAATAAGTTAAAATGCCCAAGGAGCAACAAAGGATAGTTCATTCTTTCCTAACTTGTTTAAGATACATAGAGTAGTTGGCACTAAAGGTACGACATGCTCAGCCTGCCGAGTCCTATCAACAAGTGCAGCGATTCTCAACTGAGGGGTGCCCCCTGGGCTGCTCCGAGATCCTATCCACGGTGCCCTGAGGAGCCGCACAACATTAGCATGGGCAGGTGTGCCAACCCCATTCACAAGATAAACCCAGAGACTTCAAACAGGGATCCATCCACAGGGCTAAATCCCTCCTGAGCTGCTATGGGCTTCCTGAATTCTGTGCAATGGAGGAACTGCTCTGTGATTTTCCCTGTCACCAAAAGAAAAAGAAAAAAGGGGTGGGGGGACTTAAGCGCCAGCATTTTCCAATGGCGCCTCTAGTCTGATGAGGTGGAAGACCCCTGGACTAGCAGGACAAGCTGGGCACCGTGATCCTTGGCTCCCTCAAATGCCAGGCAAACAGATGCCGGCGCAAAGGCCAGGTAGAGACGCACCTTTCCAGGTGAGCTCAGCACCAGCCCTGCCACCTGGCTGGATTGAAACTGGCTCTAGAGCTGTTGGGCATTCCCCAGCCCCGGCTCAGCAAGCAGTTGGCTCCTTGGGGCAGCCGGAGGGACATTTTGAGGGCGCGACAACAACTTGGCAGACAGGCCGGTGCCCGTTTATTGCGCCGGTCGCCCGGCAAGCACGTTACACATGTAACGTGTGCCAGGAGCCTTAGATGCATCCCCAGGACCCGGGCCGGGAGAGGGCATGGCCGAGCGACTCACCGCTCAGGTAGTTGGTCCACTTGTACAGCACCCCCTCCATGGCGAGCACGGCCCCCCCATCCAGCCGCGCCGGGGCCCAGGCCACCCCCCGCGCCGCCAGCAGCCTCTGTCTACACCGCCGCGCCCCGCCGCCGCCCCGCGCCCGAGGCCATCCTGGGGCGGCTCCAAGACCCGCCTCCCCGGTGCCGGCCTCCTGAGCTGCACCGCGCTACGCCGCCAGCGTAAGCTGAAAGAACCCCACGCCTCTCCGCCCTCCCCTGACAGCGTAAGCTTGCCTCGGAATCGCAAGGCACGTGACAGCGGGCCGCCGCGGGCCGAGCCAATGAGGAGGCCGCGCGCAGAAGCCGGGTCCATTGTGCCGAGGTTCCACGGGGTTCGGCGGCGTGCGAACGTTCTCTTCCGGGAACTCCGACGTGGCCCAGCCTATTGGCCGCGCGCCGCCGGGCACTGCCCCTGGCTGGGCGGGGCGATTGACGCCTCCCAATGGGTGGCTGCCGTGGCAGGCCCGGCCCCCGCGGAGGACCAATCCGAGGAGCGGTTCCCGGGCCCTGCCGCGTGCGGGGGAGAGGGAGCCGCTAGCTGATCCGAGCGTGCCTGGTGGCCGGGTTTGCCACGTCTGCTGCTGAGGGGGGAGGGAGGCGGGCAAGCGAGGGTGGGCTTGACCCCATGCAGCTCCGCCCCCCTCTTTAGCGAGCCGCGGTCCTGTGAAGTGACAGGGGGACCTATGCGGGGGCCCAGCCGGCAGTTGCGGGTGTCCAGCTGGGGATTGAATCCACTTGTGCAGGGAACCTAAGGGGTTGCTGTAAGGTGGCAGCTGTAGGCACTGCTTGAAACTGCCCCAAGAGAAAAGGGCCTGGGAGCGTTACCTCAAGGCAGGCCCAGGCACCCTAAAAATGTGGCTTTTGCATCTGTAATACAGACATTTTTCTCTCTCTCTTTTCCATTTAAATTCCCTTGCGGTGAAACCGAAATGATGATTGTACTTTGGGCTCCTTTTCTCTTCGCGTGTGTTCCTTTTGCGGCTGGGGCTCTCATTCCAGAAGCCGAAGTGACGGTTGAGGTGCTCCAGAAACCATTTATCTGTCACAGGAAGACGAAATGGGGGGATATGATGCTGGTCCATTACGAAGGCTACTTGGAAAAAGATGGTTCGATGTTTCACTCCACGTAAGTAGCTCTCTAAGTAGGTGAGATGATGTGTAACTGAGCGGTTAAGTGCCAGGTCAAAAGTTTTCCACAGTGATTTTTTTAATGAGTCTAGCCACGTGTATAGTTATTGACTGTGCTCTGTGGCACTAGTATAAACTTTAAACGGAACCGTGTTCCCATTTAAAAAAATGAACATGAGCAAGAAAGCATCTCGTTTCCTCCCTGTCTCTTGCAATATGGATGATATGCAAAAGCAAGTTCTTGGCTCCCAGTCCTCCAAAAAACTCCAGACAACCCCTTGTGAAGCTTATTAAAGGACTGGGATTTAAGCAGCATGCTTTTCAGTTTAGGTACAGGCCTCAGCCTTTCAAATATACCTGTGAATAACTTCATGCTCAAATGTAACCTCAGTATCACTGTAGGACTTCTCTCTGGTATAAAGTTATGTCTGACTGCAGCAAATGTCCCAAAATCTTACTCTAAGAAACCTAATAGAACCTTTCAGTTAAAACCATCTTTCCATTACAGAAAAACGATGTTTCCAGCAATGAAATAATAAACTGCACTCAAGGAAAGGAATAACCAATCAAAATATAAGTCAATCAAACAAGAAGAAAAAGTTTCCAGAAACAGATTTTATCCCAAAAAAGAAGTATAGTCAAAGTCTTGTAAGTCTTAAGTCTGCAAAGGACTTAATCACTGCTGATTTTTACATGAAAGGAAGTCAGCTCCTATTGTGATGGATATTAGTAAATATACTAAAATACTTAGTTCAGGATAGGTCTAAATAAAGACATAGTGTTGATGTACAATCACAGTCTTGTTCTTTCTTTATAGATCAGTTTTAGCTAAAATTTGATCCTTGTCTCTTACAGCTAACTACTTTTGCCTCTTGTAAAGGAGTTCTATTGTCATTCTAACTTTCCAGTGCTGACTAACTTCTGTAAGTTTTTTTTTTTTTTTTTAAGTACCTTTGTTAAATGTCTGGTAAATAGAGCTGTTGATTCAAACAGGATGAAAAATCAATGATAAGCTGCAACACGCTTTAACAATACTTTTTCCATTTATTTTTTTCTAACCAGTTTTAAAGGAAGGCCCTAATTCAGTGATCCTCAACCTGGGTGTTGTGGCTCCATGGGGTGCCTTGAGAGCCTTTCAAGGGCACCACAGGGTTTTGCAATGTTAGGTGTGTAAATATGATTCACAAGATAAACCCAAAAAATTCAAATAGGAATCCATAGTACTAAAACCATTCTGATTTGTTGTGGTCTTTCTGAGTTTTTTGCAATAGAACTACTCTATTATTTTTCTGTAGACAAAAAAATGAATGAAAACTAGGAGCTGGTATTTTCTGAGAGGTGCCTCAAGTCTCTGTAAGAGTGCCTTGAGTTTATTATGGGGTGCTGCGGGTCTTAAAAAGTTGAGAACCACTGCCCTAGTTGCAGAGCTGTAGAACTATGAAGTGGATGTAACCAAAGCAGGATTGGGGCTGGGCACTACTGGGATAGGATTAAGTGCTACTGAGGTAGAAAATCTACTCACTGAAATCATCGGGAGGCTGGTTTAAAACAAATCGTAGGAAATACTTTTTACACAGCACATAGTGTAGACCTCATAGGAAATTGTAGAGGCAGATAGTATAACTAAATTAAAAAAAGAATTAGACAAATTCAGGAAGGGACTGGTTCATTGGGAGCTACCAGGGAGAGCATTACAGAGGCTGAGTCACCATACTTTCCCTCTAAAATATTTACTGTTTTCTGCTGCTGGAGACCCTATACTGAGTCAGGTGACTTGACCCAATATGGGTTTTATGTTCTCATGCAGAAAGTAATGTTGGAGGTGCTTTTTCCAATGTTTTTCTAAAATCTCTTTTCCAAATTAATATCCGAGTACCCGCAAGTGTCAAGCTGCTAGCAATGGGATTTTCCAAGTGTTACCAGCAGGGAGATTCTGTGCCCTGTAGTCTCCAGGGTGCAGAATTTTAAGTTATTTAAGCATTGACTCATTCCATTTTTTCAACATGTAAGGCCATGTTAGGGTTGCCATATTTCCAGGTCCAAGAAAAAGGACATCTGTTATGCGTGAGGGGGTGGGGGGAATATGACAGTGGGGCAGTGACACGCTGATGCCCTGCCTCTGCTGTTGCCCCTCACTGCCAAGCCAGACGGCCCCCCCCCCCCCCCCCCGCCCCTGCCAGTGTCCCTCACTCCCCCACTGCCATACCCTGCCACCCTGGGTTCCCAGCCTGCAAACCCCTGGCACTGCCAGTTTCCTCTGTCACAACCCAAGGGTGTGATTTTTTGTTTTGTGTGCGCTTTGGCACCACTGAATTATTTTCCCGCCAATTTGAAGCTTTCTTTGCAGGGTGCATTTCTTCTTTGCAGCATAGAAATGCACGTTGCAAGGAGTTCCCGCCATTTGTATTTAAATTTGTGCCCCACTATTGGCTGTTTCTAAATTATTCCCACGTGGCGGCTAGTGATTGGCTTGCTAGCCGCATAAAAAGCTTGAGTGGTTTCCACCCACCAGGTTATTACAAGATGGCAGCAAATGTCTTTTTAGCCTCTAGCCTCTCCCCGTCGCCGAGCGCAATCCTCAACGTATCCCTCTCCCTGCACGCAAAAAAGGATCCACGGAGCCTCGACAACTCCGCGTGAGTGAGAGTTTTGTCTGAGTCCTCAAACGAGGATTTAAGCAGAGCTGTACCTGGGAAACTGTCCAGCCTACACCGTGACCATCTACGGTGTAAGTAAACAATCTTGAATCAACCATTACGCGTCCTTGCCTAATTCTAGCGTGTCGCCTGCTTTCTCCGACCCAGCATGTCCGGGCTGCTGGCCACAGTCCGCGGCGCGAAAAAATGGCCCCGGATCGCTCCCGGCCTGCACATCCTCCACCCCCCCCTCCAGGGCCCCTCACTCCTGACCTGTAGCCCCCTGCGCTCCCAGTCCTGCTGGAGGGGGCCCCAACTTTCACTGTCCTGACCAGGCTGGAGCACGGTGGCTCTGATTCATGCAGACAGTGGTGAAGTGTGTCAGGCCCCATCATGGGCTGGAGGGAAGAGGAGGGGAGGCTTGTGGCATCCCCCACCCTAGGATGGGGCTGCTGCACAGTGCCAGGCAGGTTGACCATGGCCCCCCTCCTTCCCCACAGCAGTATCTCCTGACTGCTCAGCCCCTGCAATGAGCACAGGTGCCGGCCCCAGCTGGCCATAATTTCCCCGCTGCCTTCAAAGTTTCCCTGCCCCTTTCCCCTGCTGGAGGGGCAGGCATTCCCCCTGCCCGCCTTGTCGCAGCTCCAGCCCCCACCCTGACCAAATGCCTGGGATTTTGCTTTGCTCCACTGGTGGGAGTAGGGGGAGGATGATTGGACATAGGCATGACTATATACTAATAAGAGATTCTTATTAATCTTCTTATTTACTAATAAGAGCTTATACTAATAATAGTTCCAAATACTATAGGAGCTTTTCTATACCGACCAATAATCATTTAAGTGGAAATTGATTACCAGAGAAACAAGGGAGATTTGCTGCTTCTAATATAAAAAGAAAATGTGGTATTAGCCCTACAAATTGGTATTGCTCAAGCAATAAAGGTGTTTTTAACTTTACACCTCTCTAGATTTTTTGGGGTCTTTATATGGAGACTTAAATGAGCAAAGCCTAGCCTGCTTTCTCTAAAGAGGTACAGTTATTGTTTATGGATTGTGGCTAAAGGTCTGTAATGTGAGCCTGTTCAACGTGGCATAATGGTCAATCTTCAGGTTTCTGCAGTTTATACCATAAATATTTTATACCATTCTTTTCAGCCACAAGCATAACAATGGTCAACCCATGTGGTTTACGCTTGGCATAAAGGAAGCTATTAAAGGCTGGGACAAAGGCTTGAAAGATATGTGTGTAGGAGAGAAGCGGAAACTGACAATTCCACCATCCCTTGGTTATGGAAAAGAAGGGAAAGGTACTACATCTCAAACCTCCTCAAGCTCAGTATGTTCTTAATCCTGTACTGTATTGTCGCAAGTATATAAGTATTCTGTAAGTCTGCTTATAGAGGAGAATTTGAAAGTAATATACTGTGGTCAGCCAGTTGACTGTAGTGCACCTATAACACCAAATTCTTTATCACTGTGCACAGGTATAAGTAACAGGACAAAGTGGATGACAGATGGTATCATTCTGACTTGGTACCATTTTAGGCAACACTTGATTGCTGACACTGTGCACAAGGTAGTGGAGATTTGGCACCCAAATTTCAAAAGTATTCATTCTTTTAATTTGAAATGTTTGCTGAAGAGCTAAAACTATCAGATACATGGAGTAACTGGATTATTTCTTTTTTCTCTGCACTGTCTTGCTCAGTGCTCACATGTGATATTACCAGCCACTCAATTATTTGTCCTGCCCTTGCTCTGTAACCTGGGGAATGAGTCAGACTTTCTTTCCTGCAATCCCATGAAGTGTATTCCCTGCTCTGCCCTCCACATCTGTCAACAATCAATTGAGCTGTAGTACTGGGACCCACTGCTCATTTCCACCTGTGAAATGGCTTTTAGCATATCTTGTGCTGTGATTCTGAATAGTTAAGATTTTGGGAGATTGTAAATCCCAACGTATTATATGGGATTACAGGGAGGAAACTGTCCCAGAGATCTCAGGATGTTCTCAGCAGGGCTGTTGTCTGGCATATGGTTTGCAAGGATATTTACTCTTCTGTGTCTTCTAAGCAGAGGGCACAAAATAACATGGTATGCCAAAGAGGAAATATACTTCTGATAGCTCAATCACTAACATGGTTGAAGATGCTTATCTATTTTACTGACTGGAAATAAATGCTGAAAGGCGTTGTAAGAGCCCATGTGTGGTGAATTTAAAAATACAACCATTTTTTTACCTAGAGAATCAGCTGCCGATTCAAATGCATGTAAAATTAAATAACTTGCCTAATATATGTACACCGAGCAGCTATGCAGTCAGATAATATACTTGGAAATAAGCTAATAATCTGTTCTGTTGCCTTAAAGTCAGCACAGCTGGCAATCAGAAGGTTACTCCAGTACAGGCCAATCATGTACTTACTGTCTTCATAAACTGTCTCATATACTGTAAGCCATTAAGTCAATTGACACCCTCAGCTGCCTGAATAGTAATACAAGTCACTGCAGTGTGGAGCAGGAATCAAAACAAGGTGCTTCTTTCCAAGTCAGAAAATCAGCTTCTCTGTGTAATACATGTGCCCCAGTTTTGGGGTGTGATTTCTGGGGGAAAGGTATGTGTTGTATGAGAGGAGAATATCATAGTCCAGTTGCCAGATATCTTACATTTCTTCAAATAACCTGGTTTACAAGAAGTCTTTTCTCAAATATTGATGGACTTCCTAAGGTACTCAGTTCACTTTGTCTTTTATTTTGTCTCTATGTCTAACATCCTTGATAGGAAAAATTCCACCTGAGAGCACACTTATATTCAACATTGACCTACTAGAAATCAGAAATGGACCAAGATCACATGAGTCATTCCAAGAAATGGATCTTAATGATGATTGGAAGCTATCCAAGGATGAGGTGATTTGTGCTTCTTAACTAAGTGACAGAATGAAGTAAAGTAAATAGTGGGGATGAGAAGGAAAGTTAAAGTGTGAACTTGATCTTGTCTATAAAAGCACATGGTCAGAGCAAGGCACATTCTTGGGCAAGTGCCTCAAGGTTAGAGAGATGACTCTGAAAAGTATGGAACAGGGGGCCTGGATCTGCACCAAGTTTAGGATTGTTGATACTGACTTGTATAAACTACAGCTTCTTAGAAA
Organism: Alligator sinensis; assembly: GCF_000455745.1. Taxonomy (NCBI): domain Eukaryota; kingdom Metazoa; phylum Chordata; order Crocodylia; family Alligatoridae; genus Alligator; species Alligator sinensis. Next base: position 2,876,794 of record NW_005841933.1, read on the forward strand.
TAAAAATTACTTGGCATTTTTTTTCATTCAGTTGCTAGTTTTTCTGTCAGCATGTGGCCTTCAAACCCAGTTGTGGTAACACAAATATCTTATGGCACATCAGCATGGCATGTTACTTTTGGGAAAGGGAATGGGATTTAACACTTTTCTTGGTTTGCTCATTTTCATAATAGTATCCATTTTTAGTACAGACTTTAATGCTAGACAAAATGCAATTTTAAGAATTATTCTTTATACATAGGTTTTAGTCTTTTGATTTTCAGTTTCAAGTGAGACAGCAAAACTCTTTCCATACAGACATATTAATGTACACCAGTCTTGCACCTTTGGGCCTTTTCTTGTACTTGCACTATAAAATATAGCTAACTTTTATGATGAGCAAAAATATCCATGGAGGGAATAGAATGAGACTAATTCATATTCCTTTGAATTAGAATTGAACCCATTTGCTGGAACTGGAAACCTAATCCAATGCAATAACCCTCTGTTTGTAAGTCAGCATGGCAAGATATCTATAGTCAGTAAAAGTTCTGTTATCCGGCATCTTACAAGCCGGCATGCTCCATTAACCAGCATGCCAGCTTGTAAAATAAAGTGAAACCGGAAGTGCCCACTATGGCACTTCCGGTTTCTCCGAGCCCCCATGACTCAGGGCAAAGCAGCCTGTTCTGCCAAGCCCCCACAGTCCGGGGGCCCCGCGGGAAGGGCAGTGATGCAGCAGGAGGGACAGCGATGCCACGGAAGGGGTGGAGGGACACCCCAGATGCGGCATGAGAAGCGGCGGCTGGGGCCACTCAATTAACCGGCATATTTTGTTATCCTGCATTCCCCGTTCCCGGGGGATGCCAAATAACAGAGCTTTTACTTTACCATATTTACTCAAATATAAGACAACTCTGATTGTAAGACAGCCCCCACAATAAATTTATAAATTTGTTCTTTACCAGGTATAGAATCTAATTATTGGAGGTTTGCTTTAAATCTATCCCTCTTGCACTGCTACAACTGATTAAATTAAATCTGGGGGGGTAAAATGGCCCTCTTGTCCTCTTCCCCCCCCAACTTTTTCCCCCTGCAGGTCCTTCCCCTACCTCTTGCTCTCAGACCCTGCTCTCCCTGAGCACATGGAAATGAAAACAAATTTGAAAACACTGATGGATGAACGGACACATCTTATCTTTTTGTTTTTAACTGATGCAAGCTTTAGCCCAACTGCAAATACACTTTTAAGTAACACTTTTGTACATCCTTATATAGAGTAAAAACTGCATGATACTTGCCCAAAGGCAAAAAGCTCATAATTTACCATATAGTTCATTGGGCTGGGCCCCAGGAGAGGCAACAGCATTTCAAACCACATAGCCACATGTGACCCCATAGCTCAGCAGTGCACAGTATATGTGTATACTCTAGATATGCCCTCACAAAGGATTCACGTGCTAATTAGCCCCCGAGTTGCAACTGGAACCAGGTGTCCTTGTCATAAACCCTGGAGTCCTCCAAAATGTATGTGCCAGATGAGGTGCAGGGCAGCCTGGTTCAACTTCACCTCATGGAGGGTAGGGTCACAGTAATCATATGTGACAGGCTGAGGAGATGGGCCAACAAAGGGATTCTGGGTGAACTGATTGGGGCCCTGTTTGGTGATGTTTCCCAGACATTTAAGGCTGGTGAAGAAACAAATCATTGGAAATAGGAAAGAACGGTACCTCAGCTGTGGGAGCAAAGAGAAAGTAAAAATGTGTTCAGTGTAGTAGCTCACCATGACTCAGAAAAAAGCTGGCACTGAGGAGGACTGAGCACAACGAACACTACTCAACTACTGTATTTTTTTATTCAGATGGGCTGCACTCATCTATCCTTGTGGAGATACCACCATGAGGTGGTTTTCGGCTCAGATTGTTTTACTTACCTGGCAGGGGAGATACCATTCTTCTCAGCTTTGAATGACTTGGTATAGTTAGAAGGTGGAGATCTGTCCATTGCACTACAGGCAAGTACCCCTGCAAGAGTTTACAAATGCCTCCAAATGTGAGTGTCTCAGCTACACAATTTATGGTAATGGGGGATTGCTCTTGGGCTTTCCCTCTAGCTTGCTCCTTCAGCCTTTGGGCTAGGAGCAAGTGAAGCGCAGGGGCATCCAAACTCCAAGGCTTCTAGGCTTTGGGCTTGCATATAGGATGTCTATCATGGATTTGGGAGTATCAGAAGCCCCAGGCTGAAGAGTCTAGGAGGCAGGATACTTGCCGGTGGTAGCACCACACAGACTTTAACAGTTGAGCTTGCTCAGTTGATGCAGTTTGAAACTGATTTGGTCTGACACGAAATTAAAGAAGAAAAGTAGTAGGTTCCCACAGGATCTCAGCCTTTTGGCTAAGATCAAGCATTTTTGGCACCATGGGGAGGATGTCAGGGCTGGCTCTGGCCTTCCTGGTGTCAGCTTGGTATTCCATTATCTCTAGCCCGGTGCCCATTGCCTATAGAGAGAATATCCACCTGTTTTTCTTCAAGGGCCAAAAAGGCTCCCATCAGCATGTTTGCCCGATATGGGCCATGTGTTTTATAGTTATGCTCTGTATTTTAATCAACTTCATAGTTGATTACTATTACTGAGCACATGCTGCTTTTGGCAGCAGTTTAACTATAGACAATGTACAAGCAGCTTTTCCCTCTTTGCTGATGGAGGGGGAAATAACTTGTCTCATACCCGAGTAAATATGGCATTAATGTCTTTGTATGTACTAAACACTTAAGTACCCCAGTCCATGGACTGAGACTTTGTAGTGGTGGAGAGGCTTGTATGTCCTGATAATCTTCAGAACTGTCAGAATCCCAAACTCCTGGCGGGGTCACCCATGGCAAACAGGCCTGAGGGAAGGTTTCAGATAAACCATGGGTCCAACCCCAAGTCCTCAGCGATGGATCAGGCAGAAGGTGATGTCAGGATTTCAGTGGCTGTAAAGATTGAAGAAGGCTACATCTTGTCACTAAGCTCAGATGTCTACCTTGTCAAGATCGTGTGATTGCTGTTTCTGCACACCAGCTTCCTCGCATTAAACAAAGTCATACACATGTGGCTATCACAGGAAACAACACACTGTCCTGTATTAACCTCTAAAAGCCCTGTAGCAATGGACCAGTGGTGACAAATGCAGGAACTAGTAAATCTAGCAATCTCCAGCCACAAATCTACACTGGGGCTACAGTAATCTGAGGGTCATCTTGCACTTGGGTTGAGACCAGATGTGCAATTTGGCAGCTGCTACCATGACTGAGCAGTCCTGTTCAGAATCCCCTCTGCTCATCCCACATAAAGGTGTTAGAAAAGGTGCCTTAAACCTAGGTTTTCTTATCTGCTTCTGGCTAGATAATTGTGTCCAGTGGGATCACTCTCTCTGTGGTTGAAAACATCATAAGACAATGGTTTTTGCAACATGGAACATTCACACCTTGATGAATAACCAAGACAACAAATAACCAGAGAGAAGAATTGGCATAATCTATAAGGAGCTAGTGAGATACAACATCGACATTGCAGCTCTGCGTGAGACAAGATGACCAGATGAAGGTCAGCGGCGGGAAGAGGTTGGAGGCTATACCTTATTTTAGAAGAGGAAACCAGCCCAGGACAGATGTGTTCACAGCATCAGCTTTACCACCAAGAATCAGCTCCTCAGTAAATGTATGGAGCTCCCTGTGGGCATTAATGAATGTCCTATGACCTTCCATCTTAAGCTCAGGAACAGCCAGTATGTCACCATCATCAGTGCATATGCCCCAATGCTCAATGCTGCTGCTGCTGTCATTTCTACTCCAACCTTGACCATGCACTGACTAATACTCGCAAGGAGGACAATATCATTCTCCTCTGACTTGAATGCCAGAGTTGGATGTGACCTGGAACTCTGGAGTGGCACCATTGGGAACTCCAGCAGCATCCTGCTGAACTAATGTGCAGAGCATGGTCTTAAGACAGAGTGACAAATACAAGACCACCTGAAGACACCCTTGCTTTAAGCACTGGGGCCTCCTCAACTACAATATTGTTAGAGTCCATGATCAATGGATGTCTGTATCATGTGAGCCATGTGAGAAACCAATGGCTACTGGACAGATCACTGTCTTGCAGATCCATTTTGAACATCCAACTTGCTGTGAAATACTGAAGACAGCCAAAAGCAATGTGAAGGGCTCTCAATACCAACTCTCTTCAAGATCCAAAAGTCTATAAGGATCTCCAGCAGTCTCCATGAAAAGCTCTGTGCCCTGTCCACAAAGGAGGGCAACACTGAGGAACTCTTGGAAGAGGTATAAAAACCACCATGCACATTGCCTATGCTGAATCCATTGGCTACTTTACTTTTTGACACCAAGACTGGCTTGATGAGAGCAGTGCCAAGATCCAAGCCCTTCTTGACCAATAGAGAAGGGCTCATTCTGTTTAGCAAGATGATACCTCATCCCAGCTGAAGGAAGAGACATATCAGCTCTTCATAGCCAAAGCTCAAAGGAGGATCTGAGAAATCAGAAGTAGTGGTGGCAAGATAGTCAAGGAGATCCAGATCTATGCTGACAAAAATGACATACATAGCTTTTTCCAGGCACCAAAAGCAATCTAAGACCCAACTCCCACTGGTTCTACTTTCCTGTGATTACAGGATGGCTCAGTGCTTCTCAAAGACAATTAATCTATCCAAACAAGATGGAAAGAGCACTTTGAGGCACTCCTGAATCATGAGTCAACTGTGTTGGATACCACCATTGAGAGATTCATTTGTCACCTGAACTAGAGTCAAGCAAGGATGTGTCATTATCCCAACTCTGTTTCCCATTTATTGACAGTCATCCTGGTTCTCATTAAGAGCCATCTTCTTTCCAGAATTGATATAGAATACTGAAGGGATGGACCTTCAATCTGGGATGTTTTCACTTGAACATCAAAGTATTCAAAACAACCATCCTGCACTGTAGATCTGGATCTTGGTGTCTTTCCAGATATTGTGATGAATAGAAAACACACCAAAACAATTTCCCGAAGGAAGCACTTGTGCACCAGATCCTGTGCTGGACCTCCTCAACAATGTTTACTCTCTAGCAGAGGTGGCTACTGGGTAGGGGAAGTGCTCAAAACCTACTGCCATCATCTCAAGAGCCCGGAGAGGTATCACCAACAATGTTGCCTCCGGAAAATCCTCCACATTAAATGGGAAGATTGCTGCACAAATGTCAGCATCCTTGCTGAAGCCAATATTACCAACATTGAATCAGCAATCCTCAAGCACCAATTTTGCTGGGCCAGATATTGTATATGGATGCCAGGCTTTTGATTCCCAAAACAAGTGCTCTACTCCCAGCTTAGTAAAGACCTGAGATCTCGTGTTGGGCAGAGGAAATGCCATAAGAAAACATTGAGAGTATACCTCAAGAAAAGGGATGCAAACATCAAGAGTTGGGAAGATCTGGTTGCCAACTGAGTCCAATGTCACTGCAACCTCAACTGAGTACCAGTCCATTTCAAGGTGACATGTCTTGCTCTTGAGAAAAGAGAGTGGAGGAAGGAATAGGCCTTTGGCTTATTCTACCCTGCAGAAAGATCCGCAACTTCTGAGGATAGGTCTGTAATTCAAGGATGGGACTCTTAAGTTACCTCAAGACCTATCAATGAGCTATGGTAGAGATCATCCTCAAATTGAGGGATTGTTGACTGTGACTTAAGCATCAAGCATAAAATAATATCCTGAAGTGAATAAGACAGAAACTGAGCCACATATGGTTTAGCCATATGACCAATGTGGCTTGCTGTTAACAGGCCGACATTAAACAATGTTTTGGTAATTCTGGAGCAAGTGAACTATAACTACTTAAAAATGGGCAATATTCTTTTTACCTGGTAAAAAGCATGGCAGATTAGACCTCTGAGGATTTCAAGTTGCTAAACCTCAGACAATAGAATGAGTGTTGATTTTTGTTATTGAAAATGCAATTTAACTGTATACTAACTGATTATGGTTAGCTAACTGGTTATGGTTAGGATATGTATTTATTAGATCCTGCCGCTGCATTGGCCTGTTTGTTTTTGTTGCATTTTTGTTGTTTATTTGTTTGTTTCTAAGACTAAATATTTTTATTCCTATTTAGTAGCAAATTCCTATTCTAGTAGCAAATGCTTACAATGGACAGGTAGGTCCAGTAGGTAGCAAAGATCTGAGGTAGGTTTCTTTTTTTGTATTGAATTGTTGCTAAATATCTATATCCAAAGACAGTGCTTTGTTACCTAAATAGTTGGTAGCCAAAAATTTCCATTGTCTAGTTTTTTTCACTTTCCAGCATAGACACAAGACTACAGGATATATTATTATTAACTTTTCAGAAGATACTGTAGTTTTTAGAGTAACTTGCACCTGCTGTTTTCATTGCCTCTCATACAAAAGACCTTTTTGTCCTCGCTAAACTTATCCATTAGATAAGTCTGTTATCCCCTTTGAGACATGAGCAATAGATATTTATTGCCTAATGCCACTTAGCAAATATACTGTTTATTCAAATACCCATTAAGATGATTATTAATGTCCTACCTTGTCCAATAGGTGAAAATGTATTTGAAGAAGGAATTTGAAAAGCATGGAGCAGCAGTAAATGACAGCCAGCATGATGTTTTGATTGAAGACATCTTTGATAAAGAAGATGAAGACAGTGATGGGTTTATATCTGCTCGGGAGTTCACATACAAGCATGATGAGCTGTAGAAAAGCCCAGCCTAATAATTCTCCATGTCACAGAGGTGGCAGTGACTTACAAATTGTCTAGCTTTGTAAAATTTTTAATTCAGCATTTGGAGCTGACAGGAACAAATGGAAAGAAAAAACATTGTTTTTCTATACAAAAAGGGACTTCTGTTGATGATCCAAAATGCTTTTAACTACGTTTAGATATTAAAACAAAGCCGCTTTTGTAAATCTTTTGAACTGCTGCACCTGGCAGCAATAGTGTTTCATTTACTTTGTATTAATTTAATTTGCAGTTATGAAACCAACATGTGATATAACAAATATTGCTAAAAAATCAGAATCCAGCTTAATGCTTACCTTGTATTGTTTTCTTATGTGCTAATGACAAACATTTGAGTTATTCTCTTTGATAGTATACTTCTTATTTAATTTTTAATTTATGGCTTAATTATTTCACCTTGCTTTTTCTATGCAAATCAGAATTTGAAGAACAGAAGCAAAATGTGCCACACTGTTAATAAGAGGTACACTGCAAAGGTCAGACAGTTCTCGTTGGTCTTTTCAACTCTAGCAATATAATGTAATCTACCTGTATGTGAACAGGAAACATTACTGATATCTGATCATTTATTTTTGTAAGCTTATTAGTGTGTGCCTCGTGTGCCTAAGCCAACCATGTATCTTGTATTTATTATGGTGCTATGATCTAGAGTCAAAGGGGGAGTTAGAGATCAGCAGGGGTTTGGGGTTTTAGTTGTGTTGTGTTTTTGTTTTGTTTTTTAACTATTACATAATAACATTGCAGTTTGGCTGAGCTGGAGACAGAATTTGTGTGTGCAGTCTTTGAAAATTGCAAACTATAGAACAACAAATAACTCTTTTAAGTAACTTATTCCTTATGTTTCAGAAACTCGGGAACATAGGACTAAAAGGGCCTCCGGGGCCATTGATAAACACCTCCTTGTTTGCAGGCAGTCATTTACCTAAATAATCCCCAATATCTCCACTTCAAACTCTCATACACAATTATGTTCATGCAAAAAGACTACACCTTTGTCTTCATGACCTCTTTGGTCTTCCACCAAATGCTAAAACCTCATGTTTCTCTGACATGAGGTAAAAAGGTATCCTAAAAAGAGCCCCATTACAGTAGCTCAACTGCTGTGTCACTGCCTTGTAGAACTTCTGTTTTGCCATTGCGTATTAAAAACACAGTTTAACGTTAAAAGGGTATATACTGTATGTTTCTTACAATGTTCTGTGAGTGGTATGAAAGTAAGTTAAATAAGGGTCCTGACTTTTTAAGCAATAAAGTCATTTAGAAATTCATACGTAGGGTATAAAACCTGATATGATACTTTGTCTTGGTAGAAAACATTCATAAGAAAGATATTTAAAGACCCCTGCATGACAGGCCAGTAATCTGACACGTGAGCATAAAACATGTCATGGCAACTACATGTTTGGAGTCAGGCTTAGATGTTTAATTGTTGCCCTAGTTGTAAAGAAGGTGATTTCAATGCCTTTGAGAAGGGTTGTGATTTGAACCAGGCTTCCCTTGCTGGTACATTTAGTTGTCTTTCTTCTGTTTTGGGCCAAGAGCTACAGAAGCCTACATTAAATGGATGGGACAGACCTGACGAAAAATTTAAAGTTGTGCTCCCTGCTGCATTTGAATAGGCTCCTGAACTTAGAGGAAAAGATTTCAGGATGTTTAAAAGCATGAGATCACGACTCACATGGAGATGTACTCTCATTGTCTGAATAGCCATGGTACAACTGGGCATAGGATATTCAGGCTGGTAAATTCAGTGCTTGGGGGCTGGTGTAACAGAAATTTCCTTGTTGTCACTTCCAGTAGGGGCGGCAATTGGCATCCTAGCCTATGCAGTCGGACCAAAAAGTTTAGAGATTTGTAGGACATTTGTGCTATGGAATTCAGGGGGAGGCATGGGGGCAATCCAGCATAATGGACTCAGATAGAATTGGACCTAATGAATAGTGAATCCTACAGGATGGAGAGGTAGAAACCCTTGTATAAGGTATATGTAGCACTGGGGCTGTCAGTCACCATTAACATGCACAATTAACACGTTCATTGGTTCTTGCATTAATTTTTGTAATGCATTAATTGCGCACATGGTTTTGGAGCCTGTGCCTGGGCTCTGCTCCACTGCCATCATCACTGCCTCTGGACTGCCCAGTAGGGCACTGGTGGCAGTGTAGAGGACCGCAGGGCAGCCCAGGTGTGGACTCCTGACTGCTGCAGCAGGAAGGCGGTGGGGGCGGGGTGGCAGCATGCACAGACACAAGCAGCCGCAGCACGCACATGGCCAGGAACGCAACCCAGCAGAATGTAGAGCAGCACCCAGCAGGTAAGTTTATGGGGGGGAAAGGGGTGGAGGGATGGGGTGAATGGAAGAAGGGACCAGGATGGGGGCAGACCAAGGCCCCCGCAATGAGGGAGGGTGTGAGGCCGGGGTAGAGGCTGGGTTGAATGGGGCCCCAGGGCCAAGGTGGGTTGTGGGATGGAGCTGTGGGAGGCTTGTCCAGGGGTGTAGGGGGGGCATGGCTCCCTGCCACTGCACATACCCCAGGGAGAGGCATGGGGGCATGTGTCCCCTGAATTTCTGCATGGGGTGGAGGTGGGCTGCCCTCTCTGGGCTAGGGCTCTGCTCCCTGCTGCCTTTACCCTGGGAGCCACATGATGCCATACTGTGCCTTCCTCCAGTGGGTGGGCAGGGGACACATGGCACAGCCAGCATGCAGCTCCTAGGGCAAAGGCAGCAGAGCACAGAGCCCCAGCCTGCAGTGGGCAGCCCGCCTCCACCCTGAGCACAAATCCAGGGAGCACATGCCCACCATGCCTCCCCTGGGGGTACGCACAGTGGTGGGGAGCCAACCTGCCACCCCCCTCCCCACCCCCGCACCCATGGATGAGCTGCATGCAGCTCTGTCCCACTCCAGCAGTGGGGCCCCATTCACCTCAGCCCCTGCCCCACTCCCTCCCTCATCATGGGGTCCTCAATCTACCTCCCACCCCTTCCGTCTCCCCCTGGCCCTTTCCTTCCAGAGACTTACCTGCTAGGCACTGGTCTACGCACTGCCCAGTTGTGTTCCTGTAGGGTTACCATATTTCCAGTTTCAAAAAAGAGGACATCTGTTGGGGTGGGGATATTATTTTGTTTGGGGGGGGTTGTGATATGCCCCCACCCCTCACTACCAAGCCACAGCCCCCCCCCACCACCCCAGCCCTGCTGCTGCACCTCACTCCTGCCCCACAGTACCCTGTATCCTGCCAGGGCACGCGGGGACCCCTCCCTGGGCACCAAACCCCACACACACACCCACAGCCCCCCAGACCTTCACAAATTCCCCTCCCCCACACACCCACTCCCCAACTATGCAGAGTACCTTCATAAATTTGCATAATTTTGGTTTTTTCTGCACATAATTTTGAGTTTTTAGCTGTGCAATTAAAATCACAATAGCAACTAATTTTTTTAATCACGCAACTAATCACGATCACATTTTAAAATAATTTGACAGCCCTCTGTAGCACCTATCTTCATGTCAGATAGTCCTAAAGTAACCTGCAGAGCACGAGTACAAGGATATTGGGGTGCATGAGGAGTTATTTAGGGAGATGTTGGGCAATGACATGGACTCTTGGCCTTAGCCAGAGCACTCCACCCACCCCCGAATTAGAACCTCAAGCACACAAGGTGGGAAACAGCTAAGAACTGCCTCTGACCTGTGATAATATATATCCTAGGGCACAACTGAGTAAGACTGTCTTCTGTCAAGACAGACACAGTGGCTGAAGCCATAGACAGTTTTTAGCTGGGTGAACTTCCTAGTATGATTCTCACAGGCCAGGGCATCAGTTTCATGGAAATGTGTCTGCAGAATCCTGCTGTGTTGTTTTGGGTCTGATCCCAATTTTCTTGCAGTGTATCACAGGCTAACCAACAAGCTAAAGGAGAGGTTTAGGGGGACTCTTCAAATGCTGCCACTAACATTTATAGAGGAACATCTGCAGAACTAGGATAAGAGTTTACTTCATCTGTTTGCTCATAATGCAATTCCCCAGGAGGTGAGAGGATTTTCCCCAACTTTAACTGACCTCTGATACCCACCAACAAGATGAAAGGAAGACCTTTGTAAGGTAAGCCTCACGAGCTCTGCTCAAGAGAATCCACCCGTGGCCCAAGTGAAATCCAGTATGACCGCCCTATGCATGCCCAGCCCAGTGGAAAAGCAGATCAAGTTATGGTGCTCACTCCTGAAGAGGCTGTTTAAAATCATCAGGTAGGTCAATGAGGTCAACTAAATGCTCCAAATGTCTCATATCAATTTGGTGAAACCTTGGCAGAGAGAATTTGGTCTTAACAGCAATAAGGTGAGAGGGA
>NW_005841933.1:2887964-2904454 GCF_000455745.1 Alligator sinensis
ATCTCTCCCTGAAAACTTAACCTTGCACAGCAAGCAGAGGTCAAGCACCTGTTGCAGATTTTCTGGCACATATTTTTCAGTAAGCCTGGTGACACTAGTCTTTCTTTTCCCTATGCAGACGGGACCTATAGACTTGAGCAACTTTTGTTTCCAGGGACCCTGGTAAAACACTTCAGTCAGACAGTCTATAGGCTAGTGGTGTTATCCCTAGTGGTGCTGGTGCCTATAAAGCGGGGTGGGCAAAATGCAAGCTATCATGTACTACATGGATCGTAGAAAACTCAGTGCTGTTATAGACTAGCGTGTACCCCATGCCTAGAACAGATAAGTAAGGTGCATGATACCTAATTACAAATGACCTCACAAAAAAATCATTAGCAAGTACACTGAACCCAGTGGCCAGAGTTTAACTGCGTTTATTATGTGTGTAGAACTACTTGAATCCTGGTTTTACCGTATGGACACAAGAGGGCTCCAGCTACCTTTGTTGGGTCATTTTTTAAAAAAAGGATTCAGGAACTTGCCTTGGAATGCATTGATGCTATTGGTATTCTTAGACAGTGCTCAGAAAAGGATCTTAATGTTGAAAATGTGTTCAGGCACAATTGGGATGTAGAAATGACTGTAAAATTAAGTGTAAAGTATGGGTGGAAGAGGTGGCTAAAGTAGGCCATCATGTGGGAAGCAGCCATGTAGAGCCTGACAGCCTTTGAAGGGTACAGTCATCCAGTTTATAAAACATATACATTTGCAAGAAATAGAATTGGATCTTCCTAAGCTAATGGGAGTGTGTGCTTATGGCTCAAAGTATAGAACTCAGCTAAGCACTCTATTTAAAAAAAATAGTGTGTAAAAGAGAGAGAGAAGGAGAAAAAAGTCCTATTAAAAACATTGCTTTAAGGTAAAGAAAGGATTAGCTCTAGTGAGTTTGGAACTAGAGGCAGATGTGCTAGTACTAAACAGAACATTTCATTAGCTCACTGAGTCTTTGTTGCCTAGGTTGTGTGTGCAATATGTGAAGTAGTTATTGGAAGAGTACTGCAGTAGATGATAGCACATTACCTTTGGCTATTGCATATTTGGCAACGGTTAGACCAGGGCTTCCACCTGGTGGCCCACAAACTACATGCAGCCCCTGAGGGATTAACTTGTGGTCCCTGGACTCCCACTCAGCTACTTCTCCTACAGATGCTGCAGCAGCAGCTGAGGTCTCTGGGTTCTTACTCCCTCCTTTGGCTTCCACTTCCTGCCTTTGCCCCAGGGGGCTGTGTGGCAGGGTCTATGCTACACTGTGGAAGCCTGCAATCAGAGAGCTGAGGCTGAGGATGTGGTGCCTGCAGGCATGGTATAGCAGGAGGAATGCCCAGACAATGTGCAGGGCAGGGCATGGCTCATGCTGGTACAGCAAATACAGTATGAGGCCCCTGCCTGGTGCAGCTCACACAGTATGGGCCCCCAGCCACTTAGAAGCTGGGCGTCCTGGGTTAGGATAGTAGGGTAAGCATTGTTTCACTTGTCTTAAATGGGTTCATTGGATGGTGAAAGCTGTGAAATACATGGCACCATTCTTTATTGCCATCTAGATTCTGAAAAACACTGTAATAAAAAAAATAAATATTTACATATTTCCTAAACTTTATTACAGATATCACCAGAAGGTTAAAGCTCCTGGGGCCAGATCCTTATTTAGCATGAATCAGCATAGCCCCACTGAGCTAAGTACACTCACAGCAGTTAAATTTATCTGGCTGACTGTACTTACCAGTTTGTCTGGCAGCTGGGTAATAATCCTGCATTTCAACTAAAAACAAATTGTTCCAACTTGCCAAGTCAGCAGTAGGTTTAGGAAGCGTGTTCAGCCATTTGAGCATTCTTATACTAAAAATATCTGTGTGAAGATGAAGTGACTTAGTCAATATTATTTCTACTTAACATTTCTCTGAAGGTGCACCTGCTAGTAAATCCATGGGGCATACTGCCTCAATGTCAGCAGATATGTTCTACCTGCAGTAAAGATATCTGCAGCTGTAATAGTGTAATCAAAGGAAGAGAATTCAGCGGGAATCATAGGGCACTTAGTGAAACTTCCAGTTGTGCATTAAGTTCAGCATACACTTCTCTCATAAAACATATTTTAAAACATTTGTGCATAGAAAGTTGCACTAAAGAGATTGCAACTTTCCATCTCTCCATCTGCATTTTTGTAGTTTGTCTTGCCTTTTTTGGATATCTACGAAAGCATATGCTAATGCTCTTCAAAACAGTAACTTGCCATCCACAGCTGCCATATAGCAATTAAAGATTATTTATTGAAGGCAGTGGAAGTCATTAATCTTGATAGAAACAGGATCACTAGTAAGAGCCTGCATATATTTTTAAAATTTAGCTTCACAGTGCATTACCACTAAACAGCTTTTGTCACAGCTTTGGAAATTCAACTTATACACCAAAATGCTTTAAAAAAAACTTGCTTATTATTTTTCCTTATAACGCTGCGGTTCTGATCAGAGCGATACAGCTGGTATCCCTTGTTGATCCCAATGGTTAGCCTATTTTCAGGGTTGTGTGTTTAGTTTCTGTTATGGGGAAGAAATTGATGATGGGGTCAGGTTTGTTTGATTTAGTCACACTGCCTACTGCCCCCTCTGCTATCACCTTTAAAGGACCTTATATGTAACTGTGTTTCGTCCTGGCTTTCAGTTCTATCCTATATACCACCTTGTTTATTTGCATTAGTACTGCCTTATCCAGCTTTGAGCTCCTACCCTTCTTCTCCTGAGACTATAAAATCAGACCAGATCCCCATATGATCTCACATCATAAATGTCTATTCATTTTATCTGAGATTATTCTCACATTTTCTCTGATAAGGTTTTTCAAATTTGGATTTTCAAGATTCTACATGGTCCAATTACCTCTTTTCTCTTCTTGAATTGCATATAAAAAGTTAGCTCTGCCCTTAGCTGATACCATACATGATCAGTGCTGGCATACACATTGTATTCTGATTAACTACTATTCTGTAACTGTCAGGTAATTTAATTTGCTGATCCCAGTCCTTTTGATGCTGCTCTAGAAAGATGACTAGCTGCACCTTTTAGTCCAACTGAACCTTTCCAACATCCATCAGATTGTCAAGAGTACAGGAGTCATGTGGAATCCTAGAACCTTACAAACTTGATTAAACAATTTGGATTCAAAGTGTCTCTCTTGATTTACATGCAAATCACCAAGAACTTCAAACACGGTAAACAAATTAATTCACTAGAACCTCTGCATAGTCACAGCCTCTTGGCCTAATATTACCCAAAAAAGAATTACTTCATAAAACAGCCTATAATTATCAGAGAGTATGAGTACCTGGCTCTTTGTCAGACAGAGGCCCAAGCACAGCAATAGCAATACATTTCTTTAATGTTGCTCCAGGGTGTCTCTTTGTTAAAGGGATCTTATTTGCAATGCAAGCAACACATTTCCTGCACCAGTTTTCTATGGCCTGCTTCTCTCAGTTTAGCTAAGGTTTTTGCAACTGCAAATCTGCCATATATTTTAAAATCATGATATAACCCAGAAGGCAGCTTTTTAATTCTTTCTGGCAGAACCAGCTGGTACTTATATGTGGATCACCCTGTTTCCACCCCTCCCCCCACCTCCTCTACAATCTTTCATTAATAAATTGTCAAGATTTCTCACTGGCAGACAATGTTTTTTTGGGTAGATGTGATATCCTTTATTAGACCAACTAAATAGTTGGAAAAATTGTTTTTTGCAAGGTTTTGGGTGCAAACGGCCTTCTTCAAGCATAGCGAGAGTAAACTATGTCCTTAGATCAACACAGCTACAACCAACAACCCTAAAGATTTCTCACTGAGACTCAAAAGCATTCATTGAGTAGACCAAGGGTATACCATATTCCAAACTGGATGCATTTGTCACATGATTTTCCTGTCAGGCTACTCTCTTTTAATTGTTCTGGATCTATTCACTCAGTTTCATATCTCATGTCACACAGTTCATGTCATGAACCAAGAGCCACCTGCATTTCTATAAATGTTGGGAAGAGAAGTAATGAAATTGCCTTCTTGAACATGTTCATTTCTTTGAACAATCGAACCTTCACTCTGAATTGGGGCACTTCATGCAATTAACCTCAAGCAAGGCTATCCAGACAAAGCATCAACATTTACAGTGTTTGGGCCAGGGGCTGTAAAACTAGCACTGCAGTTTTTCAAATTACCTGGCAAGTTGTCCTTCAGGATTGCCAAATCTAAAGAACCATTCAGAGATGCAAGGCCTGCTATGACCACAACCTTTCTCTTGCTCAAAGTGTGGTGAAACTTCTCACTGTTGGGTGTTCCTCTCAAGTGATATAATAATTTAGCTCCAGAGAACTTGGACTTTTGCTATAAGAAGTCACCACCCTCTTAAGTGGTGTTCTTGTGTCCCCAAACCACAAGCACTTCTATTTGCATTCACTATCAAAGAGATTTTGAAAAACAGGTAGAAGATAGGAGAAATCACAAGGGCCTTTTCCTGCCATGGTATCCCTTTTTCAACCAATCTTTTCTCACCAAGCTATGAATTGGCAATATGGATATACAGTCGGACCCCCAGTTACACGGTTTCGAGTTACACTGATTCACGTAGACATGCTTTATATAACACAGGGGGAAGGTGCCCAGGGAAAAGTGGCCCCTTGCCCGCCCCATGGCAGGCGCTTCCTGCTGCAGCTGCTTGCAGCCTGCACAGGGCTGTCCTGAGCAGGCACAGGCAGCCCCACGCAGGCTGCAAGCAGCTGCAGCGTGGGGTGCAGGGCACCGGGCAGGCGAGAGGATGCTTTCCCCTTGAGCTCAGCATCAGCTTGTAACCCACCCCTGCTGCCAGCCTGGGCCCTGTACCAGCTCTGGGCTTGCCTGTCGGGGCTGCGCCATGGTGGCCACAGCTACAGCCCCCCTGCTTTCCGTGCTGGACAGTGTTTGCTGCTGCTGCCCACCCAGAGGAGGCGGGGCACCTTTAAGGGGCGGGGCTACCCATGCGGCCCTCGACAGTTTGCCAAAACTGGGTAAGCAGCCCTCTGTCTGAAATAATTGCCTGCCCCGATATAACATGACCATGTTTCAACTTACGTGATACCCTGCTTCACGTTTACACTGTTTGCGGTAGAGCGGGTGTTAGTTTGGAGTCTGCTTACATAGCGTTAGCATCACTTGTCATCTTCTCCAAGATTGTCCACCATTTTTGGTTACGTTAACCTCTGAATATTTGTGAAAATGGCATCAAAGAAAGCCTTTGATGTTGTGCCCAAAAGAGCAGGTAAGTCTATCACTCTGGCCCAGAAAATAGAAATCCTTGATAAATTAAGAGAAGGCAATAGTGCTGCGTTGATTGCTTGCCAATACAGTTTAAGTGAATCGACTTTGTACCATTAAAAAAAGTAAGTAAAAAATTAGAGACTGTGTGAAAACGACAACTCCTGTGAGTTTGAGTGTCGTTGGTGACTAGAATTCCTCATTTAGATAAGGTTGAGAAGCTCCTTAATCTTTGGATCAATGAAATGACCAATACAAAAGGAGCAGTTGTTGACGGCATGGCAATTAGGGCTAAAGCTTTGTCTCTCTATGAGCACGTAGCCAGGAGTAAAGGTTTTAATAAGGCTATTAATTCCATTATTTTGTGTTTAAATATCCTTTTATTATGAAATAATGTTATCAAATCTTGGTCCCAGGTCCCTATCCCCCTGTTTTCCATTGACTTAATGCCTCAAGTTACACAGTTTCAACTTACATGGTGTTTTTCAGGAATGTATCCCCCGCGTAACTTGGGGTCTGACTGTACTCACAAATGAACCTTCTACAATAGAAATAGAAGCCTACAGAATTGTGGCAATTCCCTCCAAACAGAATGTGTGCCAGGGTATATTGCCCCCTGAAACAACTCACATTTTGGGGGGGGTTCAGTTTTAGTTTAGCAGGCTTAATCATATAGTAAGCTTAAGATCAATTTAAATGTACCCGTTCCCATTCAACTGTTCTTGCATGTACTATGACAGGACTGACCAACTTCTTAGTGGCTGGGGCTGCATCAGCTGGTGCTGCATGCCATGGAGACCCACCAGTGCGGGCCACAGGTCCCCCAGGTACTTCCCCACTACACTGGGTACGTGGGTGCTTCCTACCCCACACTACACTGGGTGCATGGGCACAGGTGTCCTAGCCCCACCTTCAGCTCCCTGGGTACAGACAACTCCACTGCAACCCCATGCCAGGGGCTTTTCCAGCACTATGAGCTGTGCTGTGCTGCTCTCCTAGGGAGAGGCAGGAAGCAGAAGCCAGAGGGAGTGGGAGCCCAGAGCCTCCAGCTCATGCTGCTGCAGCTGGAGCAATGGGGATAGTGAAAACTGGGTGAGAATCTAACCGCCACAAACTAACCCCTTGCAGGCTGCATGCAGTCTGTGGGCCACCAGTTGGACAGCCATGTACTAGGATATCATCTAAATATAATAAATAGCCTAGTATTGATAAATAATAAAATAATAGTAGGGCCATGTGATCTCAGTTGGTGATTTTACAAGCCAAAAGCTATCAGGTCTTTGGTTCCTGTGAAAGAAGTCTTTTCCCTGTTCTTTGGATTTGCTTCCATTTGCCAGTTTCCACTTTTTAGATCCATTGTGCAAAAAGCAGATAAGCTTGCTGCTGACTCAGGTGTCCTCTATTTGAGGAAATGGATAGGAATCTTTTAAATCCTTTAAAGCCAACAGAGAATCTGGTCCTGACTTTTTTTAAAAATCAGAACTTCAGGTGAAACAATCAAGCTCTTTTATGGAATAAGGCAGAAGGCAGGGCAGGGTAGCACCTTATACTTAGATCCAGAGTGGGGTGTGGCCTTCAAGTACGGTCCAGGAGGTATAGGGGTTAGGTATACCTGACTTCAAACAAAAACAGATAACTACTGCTCTCTACTTACAGAATCAGGTAATTGAAACAATAGCAGCTACTGCCTCAGTAAAGACTGTGTAACTACACTGTGTATTTTGGTGCTTTCAGGGGGGATGCCCTCAAATATGCCTTGCCCATCCCCTCCCATGTATCAAACCTGGAAATGCAGCAGAGAAGCTGTTGAGCTGTCCTCATGCAGCTGCTCTGAGACCTCTGTATCCACTGGATTTGATAGAGGCTATGTGAGACATCCCTGCAGCAGCTTTCAGGGGTACCCTGCTTCAACACCACATATGCAGGTCGAGGGCCTTCAAGGAGAAGGTGGGGAGGCATACTTGGGTGCACACATCCCCGAGAGTGCTATGGAAGCAGTGTAGTTTTATCATGAGACCTCTTCGCTACTTATTGCTACTAGCAGACAGTGATGTGGTTGTTTAATGAGCTGGTTGGTGTCCTCCATCTATCTTGAGTGAGACTCCTGCAATGTAATCAATATTGTTGCTTAACTCATAAAGTAGTTTTAATTGCTTCTAACATGTATCCTGAATGAAAGGCATATATTCTTCCTACTAGCGTCAATGAGGTTGAACAAAACCCCAAGCATAGCATTTACTTTTGCCCCTTTTTTGTTTTGCCATCTGCTTGGAGCAGCCCCAAGGGCTGTTTCAAGTTTCCACAATTGCCAAACATTTCAAATTTTAGCGATGCTAGAAGCAGGGTTATATACCTTGTCCCCTACAAGTGATGAAAGGAGAGATCAGCTGAGTCATCTGGTTTATTTCCTTCTTCCCTAGGCCAAGCTAAATATAAGATTGTTAGCTACTTCATTTTTCCCATTGATTTGTAAGCTTTAAATAATTTAACCGATGGCACTTCCTCTGGGAGACTATTAAACCTCACCATTATGTATAACAGATGTAATTATTAGCAGTTCTTTTCTTGAGATGGGCTTAAATTATTAGTTGAATTAATTAATCAACTGTTCTTATACCCATCTAAGTCTCTTCTTCCTTTATGAAGTCTGTACGCATGGGCCATTAGATAGTTTGATATGCATCTTCCCTTTCCCCTATTCCTAATTCTCTTTTAACATTTCTTCATACATTAATCCTTGCCTCTAAATATGTTATGGCTCCTCTCTGAATTCCCTATTGTTTTTTTGACATGGTAGGGAATTCAATTCAGTGCCCAGAATGAAACAAAGACATTTTGCTTTGCATCTTTGTATCTACAAGTTAAAAAATAAAGCATTGAATCAAATTTAATGTTGCTGAAACAATAGAAAGATTATTAATTGACCATTCTTAATATCCATTATTGGTGACATTATTGAGAGCTACTGTACATTTGCTTGACTTATTCATACTGGACAGAAGATTGTTTTGAAAATATAGATTTGTTCATAATTCCAGCCTTTGCACTTATGGTACTTCTTGGGGTTTGGGTTTTTTTTTTTAAGTTAAGCAGTGGATTTAATCTTTGTTTGTAGTTCCAAATCTCTTTACATCCAATGTTAATACAGTTTATCAGCTTAGACCAAATAAATTAATCTGACTTTCATTAAAGAGATTTTCTGAGTTGAGCTGAAAGAAATATGAACTGGTGAGAGATCTTAAAATAGAGCCTGCTCCCAACAGTCAAAGTAAAAGCTGTCATTTCAATGGGAGTTAAGTCAGCCCCAAAATAATTAAATAAGCTGAAAGGGAAAATATGATCATGACAGCATATTATTTTCACAAAGAAAATATATATGAAATAAGTTCCTATGTAAAGTTATTGAAATAAACTAGTTTAAAAAGATATTTAGATCTTTTTAAGAAGAGAGAGAGAGAGAAAATAAAAGATTTGGCTAGGGTTGAAACAAAAGTAACAGATTTACTGGGTTATAGGTGTTTTCTGTTCCCTGATCCCTGTCTTTGCTGCTCTTGCAATGTCAGTAATACTGGTGGTGTAAAAGACTTGCATTTTAGTGAGCTCTGTATATGAACAGGTCATAAAACTGCAATATGATCTACATGAAAATAAAATAAAATGTGAATATAAATTCTCTGCATGATGATGTTTGAATGGAAACACATGATCTGTGGTATGCTTTCTGAGGTTTTTAATCTAAATGTACATGCTATAGGTTCTCCTTCTATCTCCAGATGTTGCAGGTTATGACCTTAATGTGATTATGGTTGCAATTTGAGATATTATTCACTTTTTCAACCCATGTGCTAATTTTACCTTGTATTAATAACAGCTTTGGTTCAGAGTCCCAAAGCTCCATTTCACGAGTATTCAAATGTAAGAGTACCCTAAATGTGGTGCATTTCAAACTGTTTGCAACAGAAAATTAAACACCTCCAGTGCTGAATCATGTTTTATGATAGAAAAAAAGAGACTAACCTGAATGTACAACCAGATAAATATAGCCTCTCTTGTAAGTTAATCATAATGCTTTACATTCTCTGACCTAGTTTTCTCTTGGTACACAAGGAAACAATTCCATGACAAAATAATAATCTACTATCCCTTTGTTTAGCTTTGCTACTCCAATGTTGCATTTGTTCTAGGCTGTGTCAACATTTCTATTCAGAAACTGCTAATTAAAAAGGCTAAGCTTGAGACTATGAAGAATGGGAGTCAGGCAAATTTGGCACTTTGATTATCATCCTTTCACTTGTAGAAGGTTCAGATGTGACCCCAATTCATGCCCTATGATTTGGCTTTTAGGTTGTTTCAAAACTGGAATAGGTTTGTTATCTGGTTATGCATTTGCTTGAGTTGGAATTTGGTGTGACAATGACTGTCTTTGTGAGCATTCAGTCTTTAGTGGCAAAAATCTCACCAGAACAGCTGATCACACACTGCCTTGACACTGGAGCTGAGGCAGATATCATCTACCTGGACTTTAAGAGGCCTTCAATACAGTTTCGCATCCTATTCTCATAAGGAAGCTAGCAGGCAATGGAGTGGACACTTACAGAGTCAGGTGGGGGTTAACTGGTTTAGGGACCACACCCAGAGAGTGGTGGTGGATGGGTCATTTTTGACCTGGAAAGAGGTGGGCAGTGGTGTCCCGCAGGGTTCGGCCCTTGGACAGGTGTTATTTAATAGCTTCATCAGCGATTTGGAGGAGGGTGTGGAGAGCACTCTGTCCAAGTTCGCAAATGACACCAAGTTATGGGGCAAAGTTAACACACTGGAGAGCAGGGAACAGATACAGACCCATCTGGACAGGTTGGAGCAATGGGCAGAACGAAACAGGATGCAATTCAACAAAGACAAATGCAAGGTACTCAACCTAGGGAGGAGGAATCCCCAGCACACCTATAGGTTGGGGAATGATGACCTCAGCAGCTCAGTGGCTGAGAGAGATCTTGGAGTCATAGTTGACTCCAAGATGAACATAATCCGGCAGTGCAACGAGGCCATCAACAAAGCCAATCACACCTTATTGTACATTAGCAGATGCATGACCAACAGATCGAGGGAGGTGATGCTCCCCCTCTATGAGGCATTGGTCAGGCCACAGTTGGAGTACTGTGTCCAGTTTTGGGCACCGCACTTCAAGAGGGATGTGGAGAATCTGGAGAGGGTTCAGAGGAGCGCCACTCATATGATTAGTGGCCTCCGTGCAAGACCCTACGAGGAGAGGTTGAGGGATCTGGATCTCTTCAGCCTTCATAAGAAACGTCTGAGGGGAGACCTTGTAGCAGCCTATAAGTTTATCAAGGGAGGACAACAGACAGTTGGAGATACACTATTTACCAGGGCACCCCTAGGTGTAACTAGGAATAATGGGTACAAACTAGCAGAGAGTAGATTCAGGTTAGACATTAGGAAGAAATTTTTCACAGTAAGGGTGGCCAGAATCTGGAACGGGCTGCCAAGAGAGGTGGTACTCTTGCCTAACTTGGAGGTCTTCAAGAGGAGGCTAGATAGGCACCTGGCTGGGGTTGTCTGACCTCGGTCCTTTTCCTGCCTGGGGCAGGGGGTCAGACATGATGATCCTTTGGGGTCCCTTCCGACTCTACAGTCTATGAATCTTATGACATGTCCATAAGTTAAGATCAACATTTTGGTGGAAATTTTGTGAGGAAACGTCTGCAGACTTTGGAGCAGTGCTAGAGTCAGTGGGCATACCTACATATGCCATTAGTCAGTAAGTTTATATGTTTAGGTTTACACATGCTCCCAGGGTGCAGCACATTGAGCTGGGTCACAGCAGTCCTGGATGGCAGGAGACTGTGGGGTCAGCCTGCCAGCCTGGGGCTGCTGTGGCTTGGCTCAATGTGCTGAGGAGGGGCTGGCTGGTGCACAAGGGTGCTTCAATGTGGGTCTAGCTGGCAGGCAGCCTCAGCACTGAAGCACCCTTATGCCTCAGCCAGCCAGCTTAGCACCTACACGTGGTTCTGTGCACAAAAAAAACTCCACTGCATGGTAGGACTTGTATTTAACCTGTATTACTTGGAGTTTATTAGTTTCACGTAACCTCATAAAGGCCCACATGTAGACGCTAAGATGTTTACTGCACAGTTAATTAGTCAACTGTGCAGTCAACATCTTGTATAGAGGTGCCCAGTGGAGCTCTAAAAGGAGCTTAAGTGGAAGTCCTAGTTAAACAGAAAAAAACCCATGCAATGTTGAGATTAATTCCCAATTATGGTTTTTTTTCCCAGAAATGACTTGGTATTTTACTTTCAAGACACATACGCATCCACATACAAACGATGCCAAACTTTTAAATTTTAAAAAAGTTTTTCTGTTATTCCTCATTGTAACTAGAAATATTTCATTGGTTGTAATCTTGGGAGCTATTGAAGGCCTTGTATCTTTTATGATTTCCATAAAATTGTGGAAGGTACAAATATGTACAAAAAATATCTGTTCGGGAGAAGAAGAATCTATGTATTTTTCCAGTATATCAGTAGTGTATAAACCTAGCTATATATTTTTGTTGTTTGATTTTGCATTTACAATTCTTCTGAGTTACAAGAAAGCAGCTTAAAACCAGCAGTAAAAAAGCAGTTTAAAAAACCAGTATCTATCTACTTCTTCCTTTATAGTAATAACCTGAAAGTGCTTAATAACTTTTTTAAGTCTTAAGCTAAGATCTCGTGCATCACTTTCTACATCCATGTTTAAGTTTGAAGTTCCCTAAAAGCAGAATAACGGCAGGCTCAAGTAGACAAAAATCTAAACTGGGAAGAAAGTGGCATCTTTGGCAGCCCACAAATGCATAATGTGTACAGCAGTCAGAAGGGTTGCTGGCATGTATATGACTTTAAGCTTCCTCAGAAGACTTGTTGCTGTGGTAACTAATCAGAAAACTGTAACCTCTTCTGAGCGAGCGCTATGTGCCTTGTGCCAGATGGCTGATAAATCACATAGCGGTATTTTCTGTCCTTCTTATTATAGCCTGATCTTTTTTCATTCTGTGCTGTTTAATTTCACAGCAGTTTACGCATGGATTATTCAGACACGACATGCTGGTCTTAGATATAAAGCTGTTTCAGGTTATCCAGTTATATTAATGAATGTCTACCTTGCTTATAAAATATTGGGGCTATTTTTATTGCATCCCTTGATGCTTGTGCTGCCATCACTGCATTCTTACAAAAGTGCTAAGCTAAGAGAAATTCTGTCCTTCACATTGAAACATAACTTATCAAAAGATCCATTACTCTTCAGAAAGTGCATTACTTTAAAATATATCACATACAGGCAATCGTGCATTGGTGCAGAGGAAACTGAAATGTCAGTTCTAGTTCATTAGCTCTCCTGCAGACACGTCAGTACAGGCAACTTCATAGTGGCTTTCATGACATGAAAGATAAGGAGCATTGCAACAGGCATAATATTAATGTAAAAAAATGAAAAGCGCTTGGATTTTCAGTATTTTTCTTATTAGTTTAACCTTGCAAGGGTTAGACTCTACTTAGGTTTCAGTGTTCCTTCTCACAACCTATTTCTTTATTATTATTATTTGTATGGCACTAGTATCAAATGTGTCAGGTGCTCAACAAACACATACTAAGGGAAAGTCCCAGCCTTACCAAGATTACAATAGAAATGCAGTACTCTGTTTCAGTGGTTTACAAATTGTGTTCTCTGGAACTCTCAGGTCCCGCAATAGGTCATCAGGGGATCCACAAAGAGACTGAGAGTAATGGCGGAGTGGGTTGGCCGGCAGTGAGTTGCCGTTACCAGGCTAAGTCACCTGGCTCCATGTCATAAGGATAGGATAGGGATTCCTTGGCAGAAGAAGTGATACAACAGGGTTCCATGACTTAAGGATGTTTGAAAACCACTGCTCTGTTTGAACTTATGATGATAAACCACAAATATGACATCACTATTGACTGTTGTGGAAATTCATATGATGTCACAGATGCAGTATTACAACTTGGTTACAAGATATGGCAAGGAAAATTATGAAAATCAAGAAAAAAGGGAAATAAATTTACACTTTAAGATTTCTAAGGTCAATGATTTCTCCAGAATGAAAGGCACTCTTTAAAGAACTGAAGAGAAGATGGAGCGAGTTGGTTGTGTCCTGCAATATTATGTGCCTGGTAGGTTTACAAACATTTAGGGTCATTGCACTAGAATCAGTTCCACAGTCTTTGTGGCATGCTGTGCTTCTCCCCCATGACAATACTGGGTAAGCTGTTATGTCACCCTATATCATAGTGAAATTAATTACTTTCCTGTGGTGCATGAGTAAGAGTCTGGCATCTAAGCCTGGTATTGTGCATACAATGATATCTTACATACAGCTGCAGCTGCTTGCATTTAAATTGATTAATCTTCAATGGTATAACTGGATAATGGGACCACAAATAGGATATCTTTTATCTTTACCATTCAAAATAACCACCAAATCCATCAGTGACATCTCAATTTAAAGTCTGGCTTGAAGGACTGCATTTCCGCCCCTGCATTTTTATTGAATATGAACACATCTTAGGCATGAGAAATGTACCTACTATGTTCTGATCCAGTCTCACAATGTTAAGTCAAAACCAGGCTCCAGACACTCTCCTCTTCGTGGCTTTAGGCTTTTGATACAAAATCAACTGGATTTATTAATTTTTAGCATTACTATTATCATATAGTCTTAGTGGTAGAATTTTCATTTGTACTCTATTGCCCACATTTTGTTTAGCACTTCTGGAATCTCCATCCCTATAATGCACTATAAACTGAACTTTTTCAGCTTACAGTACAGACTTAGTGGTGCAGGCATATAGTGATCAGTTAAAACCTCCAAATTATTTGTCATAAACATCTGTGGTCATCAGATTTCAAGTATCTTGAATTAATATTCCACTCGAGAGCAGAACAGGACTGAAGGAATAGTCTGAATAATTAAAAAAAACACTAAAAAAATGGGATCCAGGAGCTATACATGGCTTTTAACAAAAATACATCTTGGTGCACTTATCACTGAATAAATGCGAAATCCTAGAAATCTTAACAGAAGCATCACATCTTTTCTTAGTCTTCTAGATTCATTAATAAAATTTAATTACTGTGGAATCTGAGCTATTTGGCTGTCAGGAAGTAAACACTGAAAACATCTATTTGCATAGAATTTTTCTCTAAGTAACAACTATAACTTTTGTTCCAGTTTGCAAGGGTGCATGCAGCAGGGGTTCTCAAGAGTAATATGCAGTATATTTCTACTTAAATCCTATAAACCCTGGGCTAGCACCTCAGCTGGTGTGTCCCGGCATGGTGCCATTGCTCACCTTTGGTCCTGTTCTGACCAGTGATGTCATTGGATCTGTGCTGATTTACTACAACTGGCCTATTGTAGCTGCAGGGTTTGGTGTCTCACACATGGATACCCAAACCCATAAAACCAAGGCTGTGCTCGGAAATGCAGACAGTGCAACATAGCCATTGTTTAAAACAGTATTTATGTATTCCCATAGATGTTTCAGTTTGTGTTATGAATATACTTGGCTTCAATAAATAAAATGTAAGCACTTGTCAAGCTCCTGGCCTGTTATATATTTGCTATATCATCTGTAGATAGGTTCCTGCTGTATTTTGTTTTACACCTTTTTTTACTCATTAGCAAGCAGCACTTCCAAATAGCCAGTTTGCCCATGTACTCTAAAACTAACCAACATGCTTAGCTTATTACAAATATGGAGGATTAACAGGAAGTTAAGGAAAATATTTTTCCATACCTTCAATGATACACAAGTTGGCTTTTTCTTTTGCTTTCATTTGGACCTTTAGGTACTTGCAAGTTAGGGCCACAGCTTCCATAGCTAACTGTGAATTCTATATCTTTCTGGGTATTGTTTCACCCATCAGATTGACTTATTTTCTGCACATGGATTAATGGGGAGTAGGGGAAAACCTAACACCTTAGATCAGTGGTTTTCAGAATGTTTTGGCATGTACCCCTTTACCTGCAAACTTTTGCTGCTCACCCCCTACACCCAACACATCTCTGCATATTCATTCCTTAGGAAGAGTGTCAACACTAATGTCAACTCATAGCAATGCCATTACTCACCATGGGTTGACCAGTTACAAGCTCCACCACATTATTAAAACGTAGGCATGTACCCCTTGGTAAAGCCAAGTAGGCATCTGCCAGTTTTAAAACGACTGCCTTAGAGGGTATGCCTACAATGAGTGGCATCTTGCAATACATATGGGTGGTATATTTGAAATAACAAATCAGTGTTCAGTGGGTTGACATTAGCTAGACACATTTGCAGCTTGAACTACTGTTTCTTCTTGTTCAGATAAAAGGTTTCTCTGGTTTGAAAAAGGGTAAAGGATGGGTACATCTATGATAACAGCTGATAGCTGGCATATCTGTCTCACCAGGTAAAGCTTCATGACTTTTTGTGCTTTTCTGTGTCTCCTCTCTAAATATGTTTAACCCTTCTCATCTTTCTCCTTTAATTACAATTGCGTATAAGAACAATTCAGAATGTTATTGTATAGTTATAACATTGCTCTCATTTTCAAAAAGATATCTGTACAGCTTTCATGATTATACTGATAATAATAATGACATACTTTTGTGCTTATGTACCACTTGCCATGGGGGTTAAATAAGAGGTACACTTCATGTAAGAAGATAGAGAGGTTATATGACCCCAAAGGCAATGGAACAAGCTTGTGGTGAACTCAGAAAGAATCAAAACTTGGTTCAAACCAATTAACTATACTGTTTTACACAAGTTCAACAACAGATACCAACTGGGTCTTAGAAAAGCAGGGCTTAAAGGGACCTCAGGAGGTCCTTTATTCCAGAACCCTGCTCAAGTCAAGATCATCCCTGACTAAACCATCCAAATCAAGTGTTTGTCTGACCTGCTTTTGAAAACGTCCAGCCAAGGAAATTGCACAACTTCTCTAGGTAACCTGTTCCAATGCTTGATCACCCTTATAGTAAAAAAGTTCTTTCAAATCTGCAATCTAAATTTCCTCTACTGTAGTTTGAGGCCATTGCTCCTAGCCCTGTCCCCTCCAGTCACAGAGAAAAGTCTGTCTCCATCCTCTTTATAATTGCCCTTCATGTATTTGAGGACT
>NW_005841933.1:2904485-2909440 GCF_000455745.1 Alligator sinensis
CTTTCCCATGGTCTTCTCTTTCCCAGACTAAAAAACCCTAGTTAATCCAGTCTTTCCTCATAATTCATGCTTCCCAGGCATCTAATCATTTTTGTCACTCTCCACTGGACTTTTTTCCAATCCGCTCACTTCTTAAAGTGTGGGGCCCAAAACTGGATATAGTACTCCAGGACATGTTGGTAAGTCAATTGGTGAGACCTTTTTCCCATCTTAAAACTTGTAAGCATTTTGTTTGTTTGTTTTTGTCCGGGGGGGAGTGGGGGTTGCATAGCTATTGCCCTCTTTAACAAATGGAATTTGAAGCTGCTATAAGTATCCAGGTAGCATAGGAAACCCCACTCCAGAATTCTTTGGATATGTCCACACAGCACAACAGTGTTGTGTAAAGATTCACATGGTAGCTTGCTAATGTATCTTGTGGCATAAACATATTAATGAGATGAAAGAATAACTCAACCAACATCCTCAGGTAGTCTTTGCCTTTGCTGCTAAGACTCCCAACAAGGGTGCAAACTGTGATAGTATTTTACATTTATTCACTGAGAAGCAAAAGAGCAGCAAATTCATTTCATGTAGGCCACTGAATAGGTATTGATGGTAGCAACTTTGAATCATTAACTTTCTGTCCTCACCAGCAGTAATTTAATGCCATTCAAACTCACAAATCTGGACCACCTCTTCCTGTTTCTTATAGTTGGATGAAAGTTAATTTTGCAGTGCACTGTTCCAGAAGTAATCTGGATTGTTTTGCATTAAGAAGTTGATTTTGACATTTGGTTCAATAAGCTGATTCTATCTGCTATCCTGTTCCTCTATCATCAGGTCAGTATGGTAGGGTTAGGTTCACCATTGTAAACTTAACACCACACCTAACTCTTAGGTGCATGGAACAGAACTGTTAGGCACCTGAGATTAAGTATAATGCATGGAGAGAGGTAAGTGCCTAACAATGGGATTCACAACAGCCAGGGTGGGGAGTTTCCTGAGCTAACTAAATAAGAAATGCTGAAGAGGGAGGCACATCTGAAACTGAACCTCTTCCCAGGCTTAGCTGCCTAACTCAAGGCTACGGGGAGATCCAGCCAGATCAGATAGGGGCTTACAACCAGAACCCTGTCCTGAAGTTAGCCACATACATTTTTCCCATCCAAATCATAGTAGGAGTAATTCTTTCTTTCAAAACCTGCTGGAAAAGCAGTAGTTAGTCTACTGATAGCCTACCAATTAGAGGACTTGCCCAGAAAGCAAGACACCCAGATACTTTGCCCACGCTCCCATATTTCAGAGAGTGCCCCAACCTTGGCCTCCTACTTCCTGGGCAAATGCCCTAATCAGTAAACTGGTGGAATCAAAGGTGGAGAGAGGGGCTTGTCCCTCCCCCACCCCATCATCTTTTAGATATCTTCCTCAAAGTGAGCTACATCACTACATGAGATAGCCATTAAAGGATTCCTCATTGAAAAAAATAAGAGGAAGCCATGCGCTTTCCTGGGTGAGTGGAGGAGGACTAGCAAAAGCCACAGTTCCTACTGCAGGAACTGTCAGGATATGATAGCTACATGTCTTTGGAGGGTGGACTAGGATTGATCTCTGGCAACACAATGGTAGACTGCCAGCTGAGAGAAAAGGGGAGCTCTGTCTTTCCTTGGATTTGGAGTGTGTTCCAAAATGGGATGTGGTATTTTCATGCTAGCCATCAGAATGTCTGTGAGGTGGGTTAGGTTTGTGTCTAGGTGCCAATAGGGTTAGGCTAACTGTTTCTCTGAACTGCTTTGGCCTTTCATGCTCTTTCTCTGAACTGCTTTGGCCTCATGCTCTTTCTTTTCTCCACTTTCCCTTTGGCTTTCGAGGACTGTACACTGAAAGACCTAGCTCCTTTTGTGGATCTAGATGACAGTCTTTTGATGTTTTCCCTGTTTTCTGCTCCTCCCCACATTTCCCTCTACTCCACTAGCTCTTTCAGATCTCTATGCTACTTCTGCTTCTCCAACCCTTTCTCTGAATGGCTCTGGCCTTCGATGTTCCTCCTCTTCTCCACCTTCCCTTTGACTTTCCCATCTGCTCATTATATCAAATACTTTATTTAGTAATTCTTTCTGCTTTCTAGGGGATAGGGTTTGGGAAGGCACAATTTACTCTCAATAGAGCTATGGAGTCTGACTATAGTTCTGCACTAAGGTGGTACACAACTTTCAGTATGGGAATACAGTACTGCCTGAAACAAATGTGGCATATCTCAGCTGGGCATTCTCCAGTGCCTTAATTGAGCTGCAGACATGTCATGACAGTCATGACCATGGCAATGGGGAAAGAGATGCATAAGGATTCCTTCCTCTGCTTGTGTGTGTTTAACTGAGACAAGTGTTTCAAACTCATCTGACACTGCAGGCCAGATGAGTGGTGTGGGACCAGTCCACAGGCCAGATGAATGGTGTGGGACTGGACCCATGGGCCAGATCTAACCCATGTGCAACCTCCCCTCCGCGTGCTAGACTCAGTGCCCATGGCACTTGTTCTGACCAGTCTGGGACTACACACAGTGACACCTGCTCTGGCTAGACTGGGACACAAGGCATATGTGGCACCTACTCCAGCTGGTGTGGGAAGGCTGCACAGGTCCCAGACTGGCCAGAGCAGGCTGCAAATCTGGCATGTGGGGGACCCAAGGAGTCTTCCCTGCCTCCAGCATACTGGATCTAGTGCCTGCTGTGGCCAGTCCCACTGCACTGTATAAAAGTGCCCACTCTGGGACCCATGCTGGAGCAGGCGCTATGTGCAGTTTGCATCCCGGGCCAGCCAGAGCAGGCACTGTGGACACTACATCCAACATGTGGAGGGTAGAGGGGTCTTGGACAGGTCCAGCGCTGGGGCCTGGATGATGTGGCTCCATGGGCCATATTCTTGACACCCTTGTATTTGCAAATATATTGCATAGCCTATGGCCAGCCTTGCTGCTGTGCCTTCAGGTACTGTCATGATCAGCTGGTATGGTCACATTTGCCTGGTTTAGACTTGGCCTTTGCATGAGAATGGCAAGGGAAAAGGATGGCTGCCAAGACATCAGGGCAAGGGGACTTCTGCACAGGGGCAGTGCATTACAGCAAAGTTTTCCAGACTTTTGATACCTGAGGCACACTTTGTTTCTGAATTAAAAGTGGTGGCACATATCACTCGTATACCCCAAAAGGGATCTATATCTATACATTAAGACTTAGGCATTGGTGCCCAACCTTTTGGCTTCACAGGCTGGAGGAGCCATGACAGGTTGGTCTGTAGGCTGGATCCTACCGCGGCAGTGTTCCTTGCCACTGCTCCCTCACCACCAAGTCTCTGGCCCAGTGAGAAGCCCTATAGGCCAGATGACATGGCTCTGCGGGCTGGCTCTGATCCTGACACAGTGTCAGAAATCTGCACATGTGAGCACATGATGCCTTTTTTAATGTGGACAAAACTGGGTCTTATTTGTACCACTACAGTTAGGTTGGGTAATGTGCTCGATGCCTAAAAATGAGGTATCCTCCAGGCATGAACGGCGTGTGCCCCCAGTGGCTGGAGGGGCATAGCAGCAGCAGGAGTGTGGCAGCAGTAAGCACAGAGCACCTGCTGGTGCTGTCAGGAGTGGGCGGGGTGGGGATGGCGAGTGCCAACCAGGGGGTGGTGACCACCCGCAGGTGCCGCCGACAGTGTCGGCAGTGCCTTTTTGTAAGGGGTGCACCCCCACGCTCAGGAGGTGCATGTGCACCCTCTACACGCTGCCCCTGCCTCCAGGGTTTTATATTAACAGAAGGAGACTATGTATCCTTAATATATTAACAGAAGGATACTAAACTCCCTCCAGAGGTAGTGCAGTCACCTACCCTGGTGGTTTTCAAGAGGAGACTGGACCTTGCTGGACCCCAGTTGTCTTCCTGCATAGAGCAGGGGGGACTGCACCCGATGATCTGCGAGGTCCGTTCCAGCCCCTTGCGATCTATGAATCTATGTTGCATCTCCAATTCAAAACTGCAAGGCTGAGATTCCATGAGTTGGTGCCTTATCCCCAGTCCCTGGTTCCTAAGGATGTTGCCCCATAATCCCAGCCTAATCTCAGCTCTTTATTCAGGGCTACGTGCCTAATAAGCGACATGGCTTTACATGTTTATTAGTCAATGCACATTTCTGATGACAATCTAACTGTCGAGCCTGTCTAATTCAATACTAACAACCTTGACATTGGGTAAAAATTTGCTTCAAAAAAGGGCCCAGAACTGGGGAAAAGGGCCAAACTCCCATCTCATCAAGATGTCCCCAGGGAGCTGTGGCCCATGGGTGCAGGGAGGCGCCGGTCCCTCCAGGGTGCCCCTAGTCAGCCCCTGCCTGCCTGCCTGCCAGCATGAGGGCCCGTGCCCCCGCCTCGGGCAGGGGCTGAGCTCCGTCCTTCACACACTCAAGGGGCAGGGCAAGGCCGGCGGCTCTGCAGGGACAGGTCCAGGCCCCTTAGAAACCGGGGCCTCTTCTGACTGGATCCGCCTCCCTCCTCCTCCTCCTGCTGCTGCTACTGCAGCATCACAGAGCCGCCGCGCCCTCCTCGGAGCAGCCGCGCGCAGAGCGCCCAGCTGCGCCCGCGCACGTGAGCCGGACCAGCGCTTACCTGGGCGCAGCACCCGCCGCCCTTGCAGGAGCCGAGCCCGGGAGCAAGGTGAGTGCTCCCCTCCACCCCAGCAGGGAGCCCCATCTCCTGGCTGTGTCCCTCGGGGTGGACTTACAGTCCTCGTGCCCCTCCCGGGATGTCTGCGAGCAGGCGGTGTCCTCCTCCCGTACAACGAGGCTGGCCGGGCTCCCCCCTCCCGCTGCACTGGGGCGCCCGTCAGGCAGGTGCCAGCTACGGCTGTTTCCCTGCGAGGGGCACGGGCCCCCCTGCCAGCCTCTCTGCGGAGGAGGGGCTAGGGGGTCGCGGGGGTGTGTGGGGGGGGGGG
>NW_005841933.1:2909471-2923010 GCF_000455745.1 Alligator sinensis
CTGCTGAGACGAAGCAGCGCTAGACTCTCTTCTCTCCGTGCTGTTCAGGGGTTTCTTCCCCCCCTCCCCCCTCCCAGCCTTGCAGCAGGTCCTGAGGAAATGCCCCACTGGTGCCCCACATCTGGGTGGGACCGGAGATGGTGCCTCACATCTTGGTGCAATGGGAGTTTGGTCCTTATTCCCAGTTCCGGGCCTTTTTTCGAAGCGAATCTTTACGCACTGTAAAGGTTGTTAGTATTGAATTGGACAGGCTCAAGAGTTAGAATTTCCTCAGAAATGTGCATCCACTAATAAACACGTAAAGCCATGTGGCGTGTTAGGCATGTAGCCCTGAATAAAGAGCTGGGATTATGGGTCAAAAACGTTAGGAACTGGGGATAAGGAACCAATTTCAGAGTCGCGGCATCTCAGCCTTGCAGGCTCTGTTGCTTTTCCATCCCTCAGTCATGCGCCTGCTCCCGGGGACTCAACACTGGCACCATTTCCATTCTACTGGGCACCCTGCCTGGTGCTCACCACAGGGCAGCTGGTGGGTGTCGGAGTTGACTGCAAGAGGTTGGTTTATGGGTTGGTTTGAACAGGGATGAGCCTGCTTTAGGCAGGGGCTTGGACTAGACAGCTCTGGCAGTCCTTTCCAGCTAGCTTCTCTATAAGTCTGTGATCAAATTGTCATTTTGATTTTTTTTTTTATTTCAGGGGGTTTTTGTTTTGTTTTTTTTTTCTCTCTCTCTCTCTCTCTCTGCTTTTTGGCTTCCTTGTTCATTGTCATGGCTCCGCAGACTTGACTTGAGGGGAAAAGTCTCTGGTGATTTCCTCGTGTCAGTCTTGAAATCTTAATGTTCTGCCACTTGTTAGCCTTATTTTGAGGGGGGAATTGCTGATATGCGGTCCCCAAATTTTAATTTGTTGCAGCTTGTTGTTCTTATTTTGAGGAAGGACTGGCTGATAGGCCTTCTTCAAATATTAATATGTCACTGTTTAGCCTTATTTTGAGAGAGGAATCACTGATATGCCTTCCCCAAATCTTAGTATTGTTAGTCTTGCTTTGAGAGAGGAATCATTGGAATACTTCCTTTCTTTAAAAGGCTGAGAAATGTCAAAGACCTTTTCTAATGAAATCTTATAGTCACTCTGGAAGCCTGCAACCCTTTATACATGGTTAATTTTGCTCGTGAAAGCAGATTTGCGAGCACATTAAGCATCTCTTAATGCTGACAAAACTGGGTCTTATTTGTACCAGTATTATATTGGATTGGGTAATGTGCTTGATGCCTAAAAATGAGGTGTGCTCCAGGGTTTTATATTAACAGAAGGATACTATGTTTCACCTCCAATTCAAAACTGCACGGTTGGCATCAGATTTAGACAAGCTTTCAAATGTAGGGCATTGGCCGCACCTGAAGGAGAATGCCCTGCGTTTGAAAGCTTGTCTAAATCTATCCCAGCCATGCAGTTGTTCCAATGAGAGAGAGCACCCACAAAAATCCTTACCTCACCACTCTCTTGCAATGGGTAGTATGCAGCTTGGGGCTTAGATTTGATAGTATGAGACAAGCACTTGTAGCAGGCTCGTTACATCCTTCTTAGTTATGTGAGCTAACTTGCTATGATAAGCAAATTGAATAAATGTTACGTTGTACAGTTAACTTGCCTTTTGCCAGAAGTGCATGGGAACTGGGCTTGCTCTTTGCTGACTTAGCCATCAGATCAGGTGTTGCAGATAAAGACTGCCTCTTCATTTTATTTTTTTTTAATTCTAAAACCTCTTTAAATGTGCTGTTGCATTTGAAGGAGCTTGATTTTTATTTATTTATTTTTGTGCGTGCGTGTGTGTCTCGGTGAGGATAAAACTCCCACTGAGTCTTTCCCTGACATAAGGTTGGGGGGGGGGGGGGGGCAATTGTTACAATGTGGCTGGATTTTTGTCAGGCAGATATGGTCTGAAGTCTCCTTTACATAGTCTAAAATAACCAGGTTTACAAAACACCTGATTAAAAAAGGTACCGGTAAGTGAAATGGCTGTAAGTTTGCCTTACTGGGGAGGGGGAGACTTTTTGTCATTTTGAGTTAGAGCCAACCACAGGAATTTCAAACCATTACTTGGAGGACAATGGTAAAACAAGATATTAGATTGTGTGGTATAGTATTTATTTAATGTGGTTTCAGAAGGCTGTTAAGCCAGACATCCCTGTGGTTTACTGATATTATTTTTCCTTTAAATCTGTGTAAACTTGGAAGAACTTTGCTAATGTGATGCCCAGTTCCTGCTTTCTTGCAGATATGAAAAAGGCAGTGTTCTGCAGTGATGTGTTTGCATCAAGTAGGGGTTTGTTGTTACTGTCGGAAGCTATGGTAGGTTTACATGTTGCAAACAAACTGAACCACAATTGTTAAATACATTAACACTACTTCTGATGCTTTTTACATTTTTGTTCATATATTCACACTATTTCAACAATTTAAAATGACTGCCTCTCAAAATAAACTAACAAGGTGTGCATGCGTGGCAAATTCACTTCTCTGCAATGGCCAGAACATCATTCGGGTAGTGCAGAGGTCTTGTTCTGGCTGCCTGGACAAGGAGTGAATCTTGTTTTAATGATTACCATACAGAAATTGCCTCTTGTCTGCTGTAAAACTGAACACTCAACAGTACCTGTCTCAAAAAATGACTAAAATAAAGAGCTCCTTCAAATGCTTATTCAGGTACTGAACCTGAAGGGCAGAAAACTTCTGAAGAAAATAAATACTTGTGTCTGCAGCACACAATCTACATGGGTGTCTCAAGGTTTTGGCACCTGGAACTCTGTCCAGTTTCAGTGCAAGATCCACTGTCTTGTGGAGGTTGTTAAAGAAGACTTATTCCCAGGAAATCCTAATTCACTGTACCTGAGGTGGCCATTCAGTCACTAGGGTTTCAGTAGAAGTCAGTTCTGCATAAGCCCTAACTGCTAGTGTGCAAGGGAACATGGATGGGGGTAGGGTGGGATGGAAGGGAGTGGAAGGAGGCTATTGAATTTAACCATGCAAAACTCCTTCAAGAGGGTAATGGGAAAAACAAGAAGTACTAGTCCCAAGTCGAACTGGAATGGTTGTTATAGCAGGATTGAGGTCTTGTATCCTGTGCTTCTAATTCAGCTCCATGCAAAACCTACTTAGATTAGGACCTTAAAGCATACAGTGCAGGAAAAGGTACTATGTTTGTAGTAGTCTTGACTTTAACATTTTTTAAAAGTACTACTTGGTTTTGTTGCTTTTAATTATCTTTATCTCCAAAGTGAATGGAAAGGGGATATTAAATGATTACAAAGATAACTTTAAGTACCTCTTGACTTTTATATGACCTTTCTGGCAAAGTAAGAAACTAGAATAATTAATTAAATCTTTGTGTGCAATCAAATATTGTTTTATATGTCAATTTAGATTCTCCTTTTGTTCTAGTTAAATCCAGAAACAAAGGGTGTTGATACATGTGCTCCAGAAGTAGGTGGGGAGTGTCGCTTTAGAGTGGCTTTGAGAGCTGCTGTAATTAAAGCACCCAGAGTGTCATGTGTATCAGCATCCACCCACTGAAAAATGGAGATGAGGGCGCTTTAACTAAAGCTTGTCGAACAAAGCTTAAATATAAATGAATTCAACATGCTGCAGAAAATGAAAATTATTTTAGATATGGTTTATTTTACAGTCTAGCAAAACTATTTGGACACATTTGCAGATACAAAGTGTAACCACTTACCAGATCAGCATGACTGTCTCAGCTTGACCAATGTGCACATGAGCCCATCAGGCACCCTAGTTTGCTGCTCTTTGCTAATGTGGTCAGAATACACATACAGCCCCTCACTTCCACTATCATAGGTGCAACTGCAGATGTTTATTACACTTCAGTTTCTTGAAATCAGCATAAAGTGAATTGGGGGACAGGCTTGCCAAATGATAAGATCCGAATCCTGATCGGTGCTTTCAATGCAAGTCACTTAAACACTTTGTTTCATTTCCCTATCTAAACTAACATGGATTTTTTTTCTTCAGTTTTTTTTTTTATTGCGTTGCATCTATTTATTCAGATTATCGCTTCTGAAGGTAGGTTGCCTGTTGGATGAGGTCAAAGATGAGGAGGTGGATGGGTTCATGCAGTCACTTGCCTGGATAATATGTCCTGCTTTTTAAGTCTTTCTGAAGAGTCCTTCAAGGAAGAGTTGGTTAGTGAGTGCTGAATGAGATCTGTGAGGGAGTTCTGTGTATAGGGTCATAGGGCTGGAGTATGAAGGGCCATTCAAATGAGCCACGGAGACCATTTAAGAGTAGGTTAGGGTAAGTGGTTCTTTTAAAAATAGGAAATAGTCAAATAGTGTGAGAGTTTAAGAAGATAACTAGGAATCGGAATGTAACTTGAGCCAGTGAATGGCTTTTTTATTAGATAAACTGTATATGGTCTGAATGCCAAGCGAAAGTACTTTTTTAGTATTGGTAGACTGGAGGGAATGAGGTGTGTTCCAAAAAGAATCCAGGAAAGAGAACTTCATAGTGGACAACTTGCAGTACATCCCATACTAGTGGGAATGGTCTGAAGCCAGTAAGGTTTAATGCCAGTCTCTGAAAGCATGAGTGACGAGAATAAAAGGTTGACGCCACATTTGGTAGCTATAGACAAAAAACTTGTTCTTCAGACTAAATAAAAATAAGTAACTGGTAATGACTTTGGAGGCATCTGCCTGAGTGTGTGGCACTTGACTTGCTATCACTCAGGAACATTTGGGAGGTGGTAGAGGTGAAGTAGCAGATTTTAATTATCAAAAGTTAATGAATTGCTAATGGTTCAACTGATCAACAATAGTGTTGCCCTATGGGTATAATCTATAGGGCAACTTTCATATGTTCTTGCAGTGTTTGGAATACACATCCTCTGAAGTTCCCTGAGTGATATTCAGGTATCATCCATGTATTACAGGGGAACATGAGACTATGCAGAGTTTATCATGTTGTCCGTCAGTCAGTGGTGAAACTGGATGCACGCTCATCTTAGACATTTCTGTCCTTTATCCAGGACTGACCTCCTTTTTTCAAGTGGGTGGGTTGTGTGATCTTGTTAGACATGTAGACAGTCTCGTCTGTCTGTCTGTGTTGTTTTTAAAATGCAGATTCTCTCTCAGGGAAATCCCTCCTAATAGTATAAAACCATATATTTGCTCAATTTAAAGCCTCCCTGTATCTCATAAGTTTGGGAACTGGGAATGATTATATCAGTGTGAACAACTCTTTCTCGTTTCACTGATCAGCTGAATTGACTTATAACAAATTCCTAACCCAACTAGGTGTAACAGATGTACCATATTTACTGTGCTTACTCTAATACATGACTAGGTACGCCCCCACCCCCAAACAGCATGGGGAGGGGAGTCCCAATCTTATATCTGCATACAAATGAATCATATTTACTGATAGACAATGCATTAAACTTGTCAAAAACAGCATGTGCTCAGTAACGGGAACCATCTATGAAGCTAGGTAAATAGAGCCAACACTGCGCATGACTATAAAAAAAAAAAGTAGCCCATACTTAGACTTGGCTGGGTTTGATTTTTATTGCTGAATATCAATTTCACCTCACGCTCACAGAGTGATGAAAAAATATTTCCATTGGTAATGACAGTAATTTATAAAAAGGGGACATTAAAAAAATCTGGGATGGGGGTAAAGAAATCTGGAACAGGGGATGCCGTGTACCCATGCATGCATGGCGGCCACTGCTGGTGGGGTTGTGGGAGCCTCTGCTGTGTCACCTGTGCTCTGTTCCTTTGGTAGCAGCTGCAGAAGCTGGGGGCTGTGCTGGGGCAGGGGGGTTAGTTGGATGCTGCCTGCTGGCAACAGAGCCTGGGGGGGATGCTGCTGTGGTTCAGCCACCAAGGGGCAGGATTGTTGGCAGGCATGAGCTTAGTGTTGCTGGCCGTTTGCTTTGCCCAAATCCCAGTAGGGAATAGGGCGCCAGACTCCTGTCAAGCCTGGCCTGGCCCCTGCATGCTCAGGGCAGGGCGCCAAACTCCTGCCGAGCTGGCCTGGCCTCTGTTGGTGCTCTGCTCCATGAGAGTGAAGGCTCCAGCCTGGTATGAATATACTACCAAATGAACAGAATGGTTTAAAGCAGGTATGCTTTATTGATTTATGGATATTTTACTTTTTATATTTTGGTATATGATTCAATAAAGCTTTTAACAGTATATAGTTATTATTAAATTGTCTGCCACTCACACCCCTAATTTTACACAATCTTAAACATTTTAAATTAATAAAGATATAAATAATAATACAATAATACCCATTGAGTGCAGCCCCTCTGTGCTGATGCTTTCAAGTCATGGTGAGCCACTATATTGCATATGTTTCTACCTTCTCGTCACTCCCACAGCTGAGCTGCACCTTTTCTTTTTCATTTCCAATAATTCTTATTTCTTCACCAACCGTAAATATCTGGCAAACATCACCAAAGGGGACTCCCAAACAGTGTAACTGCAATCCCTCTGTCATCCCCCTTTTCAGCTTATCATATATAATTAGTGTGGCTCTGCCCTCCATGAGGTAGAGCCCTGACCAGGTTGTTCTGACCTCATCAGCATATACATTTTTGGAGGATCCCAGGACTCATGACAAGAACACCCAGTTCCAGGCATGAATGGGGGCTAATTAGCACATTGATCCTTTGTGGGGGATATCTGGAGTAGATCCCATGTACTGAGCAGTGCAGAGCTGTGGGGTTACCATGGCTTGAAATGCTTGCCTCTCCTGGGACCCAGCTCAATGAACTATATGGTAAATCATGATTTTTTGGGGTGTGTGGTCTAACCATGCATAGTTTGTACTATGTATAGGTAGAGATCTACTCAACCAATGATTTAATGGATTTTGTAGAAATCATGAAATTAAGAATTGTCTGTGAAATCCATGGGGGAAAAAAAAACTTGCTAAAAATAAAAATTGTCTCCCTAGTGGGAGCCAGTGGTCTTCATGGCTGCTGAGGTCTAGTTGTGCAGCTGTGGGTGGGAGGAGATGGGCATGCTGCTGGCATGAAGAGTAGTGGCCAAGATGATGGCTATCCCCACCCTTTGCTGTTGATTGTCAGAGAGGGTTGCCTGGCTTCTGGCCCTGACCCTTGCTGCCAGTCAGCAGCAAGAGGTAGGGTTGCACAATGGACAGCCTTCTCAGCCAGTCAGTGGCAAGGAGCAGGGGTGCATGACGGACAATGCTCTTAACCAATCGGCAGCAAAGGGTGGGGCCACTGGGACCTTTTGACCAATCAGAGGTGGGGGGGGGGGGGGGAAGACATCATGACAAGCCCACAGAAATGGCAGCTGGCCCTGCCATCTGCCTATGAAATTGGTCGCTTAACTCTTTGATTTTTGGTAGGTCCCTATAAGTTGGTACTAAATGCTGCTTAAAAGTGCATTATGGAGTACCTGTTCTAAACCTTACAGTCATTTCAAAAAGATAAAATGCATCAATTCTGGATGAACTAAGTATATGGATATCTGTAGTAATTTGCCTACATGTGAATTACTACAGGTGTGTTTTATTTCAAGGTCAGTGTCTTCAAATTTGTCTCTTACTCAGGGATAGCAGGGTCTGAGAGCAAGGAGAGGGAGAAGGGGCTGCAGGAGGAAGAAGTTGGGGATGGGGGGAATCAGAGGGCAAAGGGGTTATCTGACTATGACCTGGAAAATTATAACGAATTTATAAATTTTCTATATATACAATCTAATTATTTGGGTGTTTATCTTGTATTTGAGTACAATTAAGAGAATTACTCCAGCTAAACCCCTTCTTCTCCCCAGCCCCAAACAAAGAAAAACTCAAAG
The DNA here is from genome assembly GCF_000455745.1 of Alligator sinensis. NCBI lineage: Eukaryota > Metazoa > Chordata > Crocodylia > Alligatoridae > Alligator > Alligator sinensis. The sequence goes on from NW_005841933.1 coordinate 2,917,322, forward strand.
TGAATAGGCTTCAGGGCACTCTTTTCATGTCAGCTGATTTAGTTTTAGGAAGCAAATTCCTTGAAGAAAAAGTCTACCAAAGATGAGGACCATTGCTGAATCCTGCATCCTCCAGATCCTGCTCCTTGCTTTTCTCCACTGTACAAGTCTTTCAAATTATGATGAGCCAGTTATCAAGAAAGCAGTGCTTCTTTTTAGGCTCTTGAACCTAAGTTCTTGAAGCTGGCCTGAAGACTTAGAGCATTAAATTGGCTTCTGTGTTCTGAAAGCCGAAATTCAGGTAGGGAATATATAGTATAATATATATTTCCCCCACTGAGAGTAGAGGTTTCATTTTTCTGAATGTTTGGAGTACTATTTATTAGATCTGTAACCTGTAAAAGCACAGAAGCAGCTGACGATTCCTTTGTAAAATAAACTAATGAACTGCCATATAACTTTGTATTTTTTTTAAATTGCCAATAGGAAGTTCAGTAACTTCCACTACATTGTAGTGGAAGTTTCTTCCTCTTTTCCCTTCCCCACATTCCAGAGTGCTTCAGTGACGCTGTTATGTGCTTTGTTGGGGAACCAAAGTGGGATACAGGGGAAGGTAAGATATTTTTGAGGCTTTACTTGGTTATGCTGAATATTGCTCTTCATAAGGTATTTATGATGCACTAAGTTAGTGCTTTTTCAACAGTTTTAAAAGAAGGGAAAAACAAGGGTCCAGCACTGGACAGCGCTGTTCTTTCCTTAATAGCAATATAAACATTAACTCCAGGAACTGTGGAGCTCAGCAGAGACCCTGCAGGATAGCATAAGAAGCAAGCACACACACAAGACATATGCTTTCTCAACTGAACCTTTACCATGTACTGAAGAAATGTGAGATACCCTCTATACTAGAGGCCCTGTTGATATAGCTGTGATAGCAGAGCTCCCTCATGGAGATAAGCATAAGATGAAGGAAAGAGGCTTTTCTTCGTTGTAACTATAGCACCACTCTGAAGAACAACTCTAGCTAAGCTGTCAAAATATGCTCCTCTGCATCTGTGTGTGTGGGGGTGGGGGGGCAGTAGTGTACTTGTGTTAACTGCAGGTTGTGAACCTTTTTATTTTCCTTCTCTCTCCTGGCTAACACAACTATAATGACAAAGCTTTAATATAGCCCAGGCCTGGGAGTTAGTGTTGGTTAACTTCTATGAGCAGGGATGTGTAAAAAAAAAAAAAAAAAAAAAAAAAAAAAAAAAATTGTGCTTAACACTTGTCTCTTGGCTGGGGCCAAGCTTTGGGTTTCATGAAGTTTGACCCATGATCAGTTGCTGGCCAAACTTTTGGTTTCATGAAGTTTGACCCATGATCAGTTGCTACGTTAAAGCTAGCTGTCTATATTAATTGTAAAGTAATAACTAAAGTATTAAATTCTCCTTGAGGTCGTGTTGTAACACTAGTACCTATCTTTCTGTGAACATGAGCTTCAATAGCTTCTGATTAAGATATAAAAAGAACTTTCTTTAAAATTATACTCTACTGATCTGATGTTACTCTAAACCAGGCTAAAGATATTGGCAGGTCTTGGGGAAGAGGCTATACATGGAGAGAAACAGAAGCATAGAAAGGCCTTCACATGTCAGGGCTTTGTGGGAAAAACCTTGTGCTATAACACCATTTTTATTGTACATATTCGCTTTTTGAAAGAAGTACATTCTCGTCCAAAGATTAAAACTGATAACTGGTAAGAATAGAGAATACAGCAAGTAATGTAATCTTCAGAGTAATTTTATTAAATTAATTCATTCCTTGTGCTTACAAGGCATTATTTTGAACTGCTGTTAGAAAGAAGCATCTAAAAATGTCAGTAGTTGTTTGTTGGGCGGGGGTGGGGAGGTTATGCATTGTGTTGCTTCCATTGTTTAAGAAATGCTAATTAAAGTTGTTGGCCAGAGACCTGATTTGTGTATCAAAAGTCCACTTATAACTCTTAAAACCCTCCAACCTGACTGTCATCTTCAATCTAAAGACTCTAGATGTGTGACACTACTAAGGAGCATCTTTTAGCTTTTGCTGAGATAAAGCTGCAGGGCACTAAGTCAGACAGGCAATTAAAATTGTGCAGAGACCAAATATTCATCCAGTTCAGTAAACACTAGTTAAATTTCAATACAGACCCTTTTCTGACCCAGCTTTCCCACACATCTATTTTTTTTTTTCTGTAGACTGTTTCCTAGCTACTGAAATACTGCATCTTCACTGTAAGCCATTTGTTCTTGCAATGTAAAGACAAAAGATCATTTATGGACAAAAGCACTTGTACTTATGACCTTACTGGCCTAGCAATGCGTTTCAGATTGCTAAACAATAAGTGTTACAAAGTATTAAGCAGACAAGGTTCCTTGGGTGAATTTGATATCTTTTATTAGACCAACCCAAATAGTTGGAGAATAGTTATTAAGCAAGCTTTCGGGTTCAAAAACCCTTCGTCAGGCTAAGGAAGTTTCAGCAGTTGGTGTGCGCTCTTCCTGGATGGAATGAAAAGTAAACAAGTCAGGGGCTGGGCTGGGGAGTCAGTTGCCAGGCAGATTATAATGCATCAAAAATCCAATGTCTATGTCTAGTCCATGATCTCTAGTATCCAGGAGGTTGATGAATGCCAACCTTTTTATGAGCCACCTGGAAGAAGACTTCCTCAAGAACTGCACCATTAAACCCTTGCTATACTTAAGATACATCGATGACATCATCATTTGGACTGAAAACCTGCAATCTCTGATTGAGTTCCATCAGAAATTCAACAGTCACCATTCCTCCATCCAACTTTCTTTAGAATACTCCAACACCAACATCTCCTTTTTAGACACAATGATCAGTATCCAGAAGGGTAAAATACAGACCAAAGTATACAAGAAACCCACAGACCAACATATGAATCTGCACAGAACCAGCAATCACCCTAAACACACCAAAAAAACTATGATATACATCCAAGCCCTCAGATACCACCGCATTTGTACTGAAGAGAACACCCGGGATCACCACCTCACCAATCTCAAAAAGGCTATCACCCAGCAAGGACACTCATCCAGAGAGGTAGATCACATGTTTGAAAGAGCCACCTGGATACCATGTGAAGAACTGCTGCAGTACAGAAGAAAACCCCCCACAAATCGCACACCGCTGGTTATGACGTATCACCCCTCCCTTGAACCTGTACGGAAAATCCTCAAAAAATTGCAACCCATACTAGACAGAGACCCTATTCTTAAGAAGAACTTCCCAGAGCCACCCATCCTAGCCTTCAAACAAGCACCGAACCTCGCCAACCTCATCACCAGAAGCAAACTTCCTCAAGCCCAGAACACACCAAAACACCAACACACACACGGATCCAGACCGTGCCAGGACAAGAAATGCAAAACCTGCCAACACATCTCCACCACCCCCACTATTACTACACCCCACAACAGAGCCATCAGCATCCCAGGATCTTACAGCTGCACCTCCAGAAATGTAATATATCTCATCCAATGCACCAAATGCCCTGATGGAAGATATGTAGGAGAGACCAAACAACAACTGCGCACCAGAATGAATGCACACCGGAAATCTATCAAAGACAGAAATACCCAATTACCGGTGGGGGCACATTTCTCACAGGAGGGCCACTCTCTCTCCAATCTCTCAGTCCTGATCCTCAAGGGAAACTTACACAACGCTTCCCAGAGACGAGCCTATGAGCTCCATTTCTTCAACCTCCTGGGTACTAGAGATCATGAACTAGACATAGACATTGGATTTTTGATACATTATAATCTGCCGGGCAACTGACTCCCCAGCCCAGCCCAGCCCCTGGCTTCTTTACTTTTCATTCCATCCAGGAAGAGCACACACCAACTGCTGAAACTTCCTTAGCCTGACAAAGGGTTTTTGAACCCGAAAGTTTGCTTAATAACTATTCTCCAACTATTTGGGTTGGTCTAATAAGATATCAAATTCACCCAAGGAACCTTGTCTGCCTATGTCCTTAGACCAACACGGCTACAACCTAAACCCCTGCAACAAAGTATTAACTACTTTCTGATTCATTAGACTTTTATCTTTTTATAAATGTTCGGAGCAATAGCTTCAAAAGTTACCATATATCAATTCCAGTTTTAAATAACCGTAACTCTGATTTTTCTTCAATTTTCTGTGCTTATCACCTGGATAGTGATTTTAATTAAAAATAGTAACAATTGTTCATCTACATTTGAGATTTAAAGGGAAAGCACTTTTTATTCCTATCTTGCTTCTCAGTTCAGCTCTGATGTGCCTCTGAAAAAAGGTGCCTGGGACAGTTTCACCTTTCAGTGGTGGCAATGCTGGCATCATGGTATGCCTGGCAAGTTCCTGTGGTTCCTGGTTGAGAGCCACTACCTTAGCCTCTCAGCAGCCTTGTGAGGTATGGAAGTATTAACCTAAGGATGGGGAAATGGGGGCACAGAACACTTATCTATATTACGAGGGGTTTGCAGCTGTCTATGCTGTATGTACCCTTTGAGGAGGCATGGCTCATACTGGCAGATCTCTTTATTGGTATGGCACAAACCTATTCCTTTAGGAATAAATTATGCTAACAAAACCTTTGCATAATATCTAAAATAAGGCTTTAAGCATAGCATTATCTCTTTAGGCATGAGCTTATCCATTACGCTCCTAGCAGGTTTTGCTAGCAAAGCTATTTTCAGTACCTAGTCTACAGTTTAGAATTTTGCTGGCAGAACTCCAGTTTTGCTGGTAAAATTTAGCATCTGTGCACCAAACTCCTCTGCATTCTTTCAGCTATCAGAACTATTTCCCTTTTGCCAAATAACCTAAAACAAAGCTTCTGCTGTTGCCTAAAAGGTTCCTGTAGATACTCCCATGCATCTGGCTGCCTGCTGTAGTCCCTTTAGTAGCGGGTGCCTTCCCAGTCTGTGCATTATGCTCTGGTGGTACAGCTGTTAAGTAAAGATGCCAGAAGTGGGTGTGAATGCATTGTGGAAGATTAGTGCTAGCTGCTGTCTTCTGTATTCAGAGCATCTGACTAAGCAGGCTGTCGTTTACAACTGATCACACTTCTCAATGGTATAAGGTGCAGCCCTGCCCTGTCTTTGGTTTGCTACAAGTCAGACAAGTATAAAAAGGCTCATGTGTAGATCAGAATGACTTGCCCAAGGTCACAGATGAATTATGTGATGGGGTTTTCAAGTTCCAGGCCAGTGAGCCAGCCACTAGACCATCTTTCCTTCTGCTTTCCCCCACCTACATGCAGTATTGGTCAAGAATAGTTCATGCGACTAAACAGTAAAGGGGAGCTTATTACAATGCTTGTGGACCACCTCTAGAAACAGCATCCCACTACTCTACATCTTTGCAGTAATTCAAGCAATTAGTGAATTAACACTTTAAAAGTAATTTTTCTTTTCCAAATAGGAATCCCTAGCTTCATTTTTCCCCCCCTCATCATTCAGCCTTTTTCTCTCTGCCCTCCTATCTAAATCTGTCTCTGTCTCCTCTTCTGACACCTTTTTGCAGAATAGAATGTTTCATGTTAAATTTATATTGAAGCTGTAATAGAATTTGCATCCAACTAGTCTTGATAACAGTTCATAGATTTCATAGACATTAGGGCTGGAAGGGACATCGGAAGATTGAGTCCAGCCCCCTGCCCCAGGGGCAGGGAGTTAGC
>NW_005841933.1:2923359-2940269 GCF_000455745.1 Alligator sinensis
GAGCCTATAAGGATGCTGCAGGTTTTTCCTCCCAAGGTGGAGAACCTTGCATTTTTCGGCGTTAAACACCATCAGGTTCTCATCTACCCATTTCCTGTGCTTGTCAAGGTCAGCCTGGATCACCCTCCTGTCCTCAGGTGTGGATGCTTTACCTCAAAGTTTGATATCATCAGCAAACTTGGCCAGTCCGCTTCTGACTCCAGTGTCCACATCATTAATGAAGATGTTGAACAATTTAGGTCCAAGGACAGAGCCTTGAAGGACTCCACTGGTCACAGGGCACCATGACGATTGATTTCCATCAACCACCACCCTCTGGGTCCAACCACAGAGCCAATTCCCCAGCCAGCAGATCATGGTGGACCTGAGGCCGCAGTTAGCCAGTTTTGCCAAGAGGTGATCATGGGGTACCAAATCAAAGGCTTTTTTAAAGTCAAGATATATGACATCAATCTCCTCTCCCTTGCCCAGGCTATAGGTCACCTGGTCATAAAAAGAATGGTCAAGCAAGACCTACCCACAACAAACCCATGCTGGCTATCCCTCAAGATATTGCCATCGGACAGTTCATTAAGAATGACCTCTTTTTGATAATCTTTGCTAAGACCTTCCCTGGGATAGAGGTCAGGCTGATGGGCCTGTAGTTTGCCGGATCCACTTTCCTCCCTTTCTTGAAGATAGGCACCACATTGGCCTTCTTCCAGTCTTCAGGCACTACACCAGAGCGCCAGGAGTTCTCGAAGATCCGTGCCAGGGGCTGAGCTATGATGCTAGCCAGCTCCTTGAGTACCCTGGGGTGCAGATTGTCAGGGCCGGCTGACTTGAAGGTGTCCAGCCTCTCAAGGTGTTCCTTCACGAAGTCAGCATTGATGGAGGGCGAGGAATCTCCCTCATTCAGGCCTCCCTGTCCTGTGATGGGCAGGAGTGTCCCGTGGGGCTGGTGAAAGACCCACGCAAAGTACCCATTTAGTAAGCTGGCTTTTTCCTGGCTATCAATCATCAGTTGTCCCATCTGGTTTAGCAGGGGTCCAATGTTGCCCTTGCTTTTCCTCCAGCTCCCCGCATATTTAAAAAGGGACTTTTTATTATGCTTGATCCTAGTAGCCAGTTGGAGTTCTGTCGCAGCCTTGGCTTTCCTGGTTTGCTCCCTGCAGGTCCGGATCAGTGTGGAAAATTCCTCCTTGAAGGTGGTTCATCAGTATGGTAGGTAGTGCCTCTTATTCTCCTGTTTAGCCTGTTGGCAGACAATTGTGAAATGTAATAAAAGGTAAAGGCACCTTATGTCAGAGGAAACTATGACTTTCAGATTTTTTTTAAACTAATAGTGGACATGGATGTAGAACTTTGATGTATTTTAAGCTGCTGAATTAAAATGCTTACTGTACTTTGGGGGGGAGGGGAATTCATTTCCTATTAGTTGTTTCCCCTTGCCCCAGAAGAACGTTATCCTCAAATAAAACCTTTGTTTCGGCAACCTGTACCTGAGATTTACGAAAAGGAAGTAACATGAAATGAAACTGTCCAACAGAGAGTTAAACACTTAAAAAACCTTAAGTTCTATTAACTCCTGTGATGCAACAGATTTTGGTGGGGACCTCCTAAATATTTATATAAGAAGTTGGAGTTTTCCAAATACATTCTTTTTTTGTGAACAATAAAGTAGTAATCCTGAAAGTGTACAAAATATTATTCCTGCTATACAGCAATGATGTAAGGTTTTTATTAATGTAGTGATTCTCAACCATGGTGCCATAGCACCCTGGGGTGCCTTGATCCTTTCAAGGGTGCCACAGAGTGTCTCACAATATTAGCACTGTTAGGTGTGTAACCATGACTCACAAGAGTAAACCCAGAGATTTTAAATAGGAATCCTGAGTGTTAAAAGAATTCTGACCTGTTGTGGTCTTCCTGGGTTCTTTGCAACAGAAGAATTAGTGTATTAGCTTTCACTGTCTTTTTCACTACAGAAGAGTAAGGGGTGCTGTGAGTCCTAAAATGATTGAGAACCACTGATCGAATCCATAGATGGATAAGTAGTAAGATGACTTTTTAAATTTCTGTGCATGACCTTGATAATACAGTTTCTGGAATACTCTTTACAGTTTTGAAAATACTCTACATATGAAAAGCATTTTAAAAGAATGTTGAGGATTTGGAAAAAGAATCATAAATACGATTTGAAGCCCAGGGAGAAATCCTTACAGTGGGTGCATCTACATGTGCAATTATCATATAACAATAAACTACAGTACAGTTTGAGCTGGAGGTTATTGTTCCTGCACGCAGCGTTTACACATCTGCCTGGGACCACAGCACATCGAGCCAGGGTGTAGCAGACAGCTGGCAGGAGGTCCAGGGTGGTCAGCCCACTGCCCAGGGCTGCTCCATCTCAGCTCAGTATGCTGCAGAGGGGCTGGCTGGGTCTTGAGGGTGCTCCAGCGTGGAGCTACCCAGCAGGCAGCCCCCACACTGTAGCACCCTCATGCCCCAGCCAGCCTCAGTCATCATCTATGTGTGCATTTTGGTGCCCATAACTACTCCACTAGGATAGTACTTGTCCTAGATGTACTATTCTACAGCAGAGTTAGTTAATTAACTGTGCTGTAATATGGGTGCACATGTTGACAATGACACTTCACTGCAGAATTAGTCAGCTCTGCAGTAAAGTGCACATGTAGATATACCCAGTTTAAAGGTTAAATAGCTCGATTTCTCTTCAGGAGAAAGAGGTTACTTAGAGCATACCTCCTTTAAAAAGAAAAAAAAAATACTAAAGAGCTGTTTAACCTATGGAGAAGCATAAAAACAACTAGTGTCTGGAAGCTGAACCAGCTACCTTGCATTTAAAAAAAGTTGTAATATTTTAACAAAGAGGGCCATCCGTGTGAATAAATTAGTGGTGGATTCTTATTCTTATCTTCAGATCAAGACTGGATAGGTTTGGGATTTAATGGAAGAGTAACTGGGTAAAGTCTAATGACCTGCACTATAAAGGAGATGACGCTAGATCAGGGGTGGCCTGTGAAGAGACTGGACCTGACCTGCACAAGCTCAGGGAATCAGTAGCACACTTCTGTCACAGAGGCAGAGGAGGATATCTCCAGCATCCTAGCACCTTCAGTTTATTCTTTCTGTTGTAGCAGAGGCAGTATGTACTAGGTCTTAATGCATGACTACTTACCTATTTCCCCATGCAACATCTGCTGACCACCAGGGGTGCGGGGCTGCAGCAGGTGTTGCTTCATAAGCAGTGGCCCATGGTGACAAAAGGTTGCTCTAGATTTTAGCTCCAAGTTGTAGCAACTCTTAAAAAATTTTGCGGTTTTCACTTGTATCTTTAAATATAGTTGTCTATTAAAGAGATTTCCTCTTTTCTCCATTCCCTCTTCCTCTTCACAATTTAAAGAAACTTCCCACTGAGAATGTGAACAGAAGATGTTTTTCAGCTTAAGGTGTTGTTTTTTTTTAATGTTGAAGTGCTAAAAAATTCTCTGTATGAAGAGTGAATATGCTGAAGGTGTAATACATATCCTGCATGACACTGCAATCTGCATCACTGTCACAGCACAAGTTGGAATAGGAAACATGAACATCACATACATACTTAAAAAGCTACATCTAAATAAATCTTTTATGAAATTGTCGCTACCTAACCCCCCCCCCCCACACACACACACACACACACACAGCCTCATATATAATGGTAGCCTTGTTCTAAATATATCACTAAGAACTTAACTCTACATGGGCAAATGCAATCAAGTCTAATTATGAGTCCCTTCTTACAACTTGGAACTGGTAAGACTACCAATATGAAAAATGAACCTGAACTAAAACATTCTAAACCCTTTATAGCTGGTATATAAGATTTATAATCTCTAAACTTGTCATCCATATTTGTCTTGATATAGTTTTAAGGTAGTCTAGGTGGTGTTATAGGATTAAGACTGTTTGCCTGGTGCATGAAAACTCTCTAATGCAATGTAACTGGTGTTTCACAGAGGGATGTAGAGCTTCAAGTCTTTCTGCAACCAAGTGCTTAGTATCAAATTAAATAGTTTAGTTCATAATGGTAATTTAATACAATTTAGATCCAATTTGACAGTTTTTAAACCAAATTCCTTGGTTTAAAGGAAGGAACATACTGGAAGAATAAAGGAACACATTAATCAAAGCTACTTTACAGGCATAAATTAAACAGATTGCCATGGCAACTAGATGGTGTCAACTAAATAAAGTCAGCGGCACACACAATCAAGTTCATTAAATACTTAATTTTTATGAAGCTGTACTTGAGAGAGAGTGGAAAAAAATATGTAATTGCTAGGGTGACATCTCACAGGTAATAACAGGAGAGCCAGAGATGGTTTTCTCTCATCCTTGTGTCTGTGTTCTGAGGTACTTCAACTCATGATTCTATCAATCACTTTCATAACTTATCTGGACCTACTTAATTCTTCACCTGAAAAGCATGGTGAAAGTAAAAAAAATAGAGTAGGGTCAGAGTCTGTTTCTACCTGTAGCTCTATTGTTTTTGCATTTAACCCATTTAAGAATATAGCCAGTAATATCCAGTTGGGGATAAGTTGCCATTGTCTAACTTGCAGCGGCACAATGCTTGTATTTCATGGTATTGCCTATGCTTAATGTACAAAAGATAGTACTTTCTATTGGGTGGGGGTAGGAAACCTGTTTCAGCTGAACATTTGTGCTAAGAATAATTAGGACAACTTTGAGTTGGTAGTGTCATATAGAGGGGCATGCCTAGAGTTTTCATATGTATCCCCCTGCATAAATCTGCCCATGTTGGAGCAGCATACAGTTGTTGATGAAAGTGGACTTCTTGCACTAATAGTTAATACAAGTAGAGGCTATAGTGCTAAAGCATACTTTAGTTAAAAAAAAAAAAAAAAAAAAAAATTATAGTAAGGCGTTCTTCACAATCTGTTTGTGATAACCCGCATTTATGTGCTAGGGTCTCATCAAAGAGTAGTGCTAGGATCTCATCCTCAAAGAGTAGTTCTTCCCCCTCTTCTCCTCCATAATTCCCCCACAAATGATGGTCCCTGTTTGGAGGAACTACCAACCTAAGCATGGCAGGTGAAGTGGAGTTCAGAGGAATAATAAAAGGTCTATTTATATAATATCAACTTGATTCTTGGAAGTAGCATGGTAAAGATGCAGGAAGTAGGGACCTTGCTGATAAGTGCAAGGAGGATGCACTATGCCTAAGAGTGTGCATAAAGGTGACTAGTGAAAACCTAGTAAGAGTGGCTGAGAGAAATGTCAGAGGATGAAGAGGCACCAAACCTTACTGAAGGTGAAACAGGGATGTAGATTAGGTGAAATTTGATACTGGGTAGAAAGCCAATGGAAAGGTCCAGAGAAAGGAGTTCTGTGATCAGGGAAGATGACTCAACAGCACTACTTGAAACAAAACAGACAGGGCTGTATTTGAAAAACTGCATTGTGTACGGTCTCTTTTTTTTTTTTCCTTTCTCCTCGAAATGAGCCACATAATAGTCTAGGCAAAATGCCTTCCTAATAAGTGTGCGGGCCGGGAGTGATCTGGGGCCCTTTTTTCGCGCCGCGGGCTGTGGCCAGCAGCCTGGACACGCTGGGTCGGAGAAAGCAGGCGACACGCTAGAATTAGGCAAGGACGCGTAATGGTTGATTCAAGATTGTTTACTTACACCGTAGATGGTCGCGGTGTAGGCTGGACAGTTTCCCAGGTACAGCTCCGCTTAAATCCTCGTTTGAGGACTCAGACAAAACTCTCACTCACACGGAGTTGTCGAGGCTCCGTGAATCCTTTTTTTGTGCACAGGGAGAGGGATACATCGAGGATTGCGCTCGGCGACGGGGAGAGGCTAGAGGCTGATCAGACCTCTGTTGCCTTCTTGAAATACGCTGGGTCCAATAGGCTCCGCAGCACTTGGAGATCTTCACAAGACGTGAAGTCTCCTCCTCCTGATGTTCGTGGAGTCCTCCAACTTGGGTGGAAACCACTCAAGCTTTTTATACGGCTAGCAAGCCAATCACTAGCCGCCATGTGGGAATAATTTAGAACTGGCCAATAGTGGGGCACAAATTTAAATACAAATGGCGGGAACTCCTTGCAACGTGCATTTCTGTGCTGCAAAGAAGAAATGCACCCTGCAAAGAAAGCTTCAAATTGGCGGGAAAATAATTCAGTGGTGCCAAAGCACACAAAACAAAAATCACACCCTTGGGTTGTGACAATAAGCTGTTTGCAATCCCATGTGCATGTATAAACAAAAGTTTAGTACTGATCTCCAGTATTTCTGTAGAAGGAAAAAAAATAGACATTGGAACAGGGGTCAGCAGCGTTTTTGGGCAGAGTGCCAAAAAGACCCACAACCTTGACTTGTAAGATGTTGGCATGTCAGGGGTAGATGGCAGAGGAGCTGTGAGGGGGCCCAATTCTTGTTGTGGCAGCACAGCCCCGGCTCGTTCCCCACCATGTGCCCCAAGATACGCGTGCACCCACTGCCTGCAAAGAGCTGGGCCGGGGCTGCATGGACCTCAGCGCAGCTGCTTGCAACTTCCTGGCTGCCTGCCACATCTAGCCCAGGCTTTGGGCAGGCCCCTTCCACCTGCCACAGAGCCCAGGCTGCTTGCAGCAGGCAGTAGGAAGCTGCAAGCAGCTGCACTGCCATTCATGGAGCCCTGGCCCAGGTCATTGCTGGTGGTGGGTGCACGTGTGCCTTGAAGCAGATGGTGAGGAAGAGACCAAGACTGCACTGCCAAAACAAACATCAGGCCCCTCATAGCTCTCCTGCCATTTGCCCTGAGGTGCACGTGCCAAGCAAAATGCCTTTGCTTGCCATACTCTGGCACACATGCTGGGGGTTGCTTACTCCTGTATTAGAACTTCCACCAGTTCTGCCAACCAGCTTTAAAAAAAAAAAAAAATCTCTTGATATGGGTAATAATCTCTACCTGCAGTGTACTTCATGAAATAGAACTCTGTACACTTCCATACTGAACTCCAGCAGTGGGAGAGAAGCCCAAATTGCTTGAAAAGAAGCTAAGAGCACCATATCTTCTTACTCTAATGGGGTTGTCGGAAGCTAAAGTGATGGTTTATTTTGCACATTAGGTTACACAGCAGACATGTGAGCATACAGTAATTTGAACTTAGCTTATCCAGCTGTTTTCTTCAATGTAGGGCACCCCTAACCATAAAGGTTTTAGTGTAGATGTTAGCACTAAAAACTGCATTTGGCACAGTGAAGGATAGTGGGGGAAAAAATACCATGGTGTATTCCAGAAGGAAATAAGCACCTCTTGGAACAAATGAACTCTGACCCAATATAGGATCTGTGTATATGACACAGGACAAGCACTAACAGTACAGACAACTTTGCTGACAGGGGCCTTAGTGTTTCTGAGTATCTTCTTGAGATGTACAGTATATCTGTCACTTAGTAGCATGTAGTATGTAGACATAAATTTTAGAAAGCATGAGTCCTAACTTTCAGTGTCACAGTATTGAAACGCAACATCTTGGAGACATGACAGTATCTAGAACAGTAATTCTCAACCATTTTGGACTTGAGGCACCCCTCATTGGACTCAAGGTGCTCCTCCATAACTTTTGTTAACTTCGTGGCACCCAATTTAAAAAACTAATTTTATAGATTACAATGCTTACTTCCTTGCAGAAGGGTTTAGCAGTGGGAATGGGGGATCATCCAGGCAGGGACAAGCTTGAGCCTGAGCTTATCTGGTTATTTTTAGTTAGTTCTCTCCTAGCACATTTATCTCCTCACACCTCATGGCACCCCAAGATACCCCAGCACCCTGGTTAAGAATCACTGATCTAGGAAGAATTTAAAAATCTCTGCCTGCAAACTAGTAAACTGTCAATTGAGTTTCTGGCCTTCCAGAGCTGCCTAGCATGCTTCAGAAAGCTGGGGTGGTATTTGATCTCTGGAGAGTAGCTGGGGGAAGAACTCTCTAAGGCCCCCTCGACCATTGGCGACGCGTAGGGGGTGTACGCGGGTGCACATGTACCCCCTGAGATTGGCTGTGCACCCCTTGGAAGCGCCAGCTGCAAAAGAAGAAGTGCACTTCCGGTTTTGCTGCTGGCTTGGTGATTGGACACTGGGGGACCCCCCTCCCGCCTTCAGCAATTTGGTGCCCCACCAGATTTGGGAGGCATCAGTTGCCTATGTCATTTACACATGACGGGCATTGTGTAGTTAGCTATTTAATTGGGCAGTTTAACTGAAACCCACTACACGTGCAAAATACCTATCATGCCATAAACTCCAACCAGTTATAAAGTTAGACCTTGAAAATGTGTACTTACTTCATAGCTAGTTGGTATCCAGCTTTAGTTTGCATGTTTAGCAGAGACTCCCCTGTGGCTGGGAGCCCTGTCAGTTGATTGGGCTCCCAACCGCAGGAGTGCACCATTCCCAGCTGGGGCTCTCAGCCTCAGCAACTGCTGACTCTGGGTCCCAGCACTGCCAGATGACTGCCATGACCCAGAGTCTTGCAGCTTCTGACTCTGGGTTCTGGCACCCTACCACCCCCACAGGTGTGCAGAGCCCCTGGGGATGGGAGACTGGGGCTCCCAGCTGCAGGAGCATGCTTCTTGCTGGAGCAGGGGGAGCATGGGATCAGGTTCCCCCTGCACTAGCAGTAAGTTGCAATGGGATCTAAATGTGCAATCCCACAATCGCTGCTCCTGCCAGGCAGGTGTAGCATGACAGGAGGTGCGATTGTGTGGATTGCACATTTGGGGTTCCTATACGCATGCAGGGAGGCTGCTCCAATGTGCTGTAATTACAGTGCGTTGGAGCCGACTTGATTAATTGAGTCTGCTGGAGCGTGGTAATTACTGTGTTCCAGCAGACTCCACTGTCAAGTGCATCAGCATCCCCATGCTGAAAAATAGTGGTGGGGGCACTTTGAACTAGCTTTAGTTAATGAGCTTTAGTTAAAGTGCTCCCACTGCCATTTTTCAGCGGGGGGACGCTGATACACATGATGCTCCAGGTGCTTAAGTTAACACAGCTCTCAGAGCTGCACTAATTAAGGCGCCCTCCCCCCCACCTCCTGGGGCACATCTATAACCCTTGGATCCCATTGCACTTTACCTGCATGTGTAGAAGGGCCCCAAGAGATCTACAGGCCACCTGTAACTCTTGGAGTGGGGATAGAGTAGGGAGGGTGCCATAGCAGACCAACAATAAACTTGAAGCACTGCTTGCTGGTTTGGGGGTGGGGCAGGGTGTTCTTCTTCCCCTCTCACCTTCCCCCAGTGGTACAGCTCTAGCTCTTAGGCATGTTAGAAAAATCAGTTTTACTGACTTTGACATTCTTCTTCATAACAGTAAATCACTGAACAATAACATCTTTTTTTTTTCTGTAGAATATCACTTAAAATATAGAGTATAACTGAACTAGGCAAAAAAAAAAAAAATACTTGCTGTATTGTAATCTTTGTATTCTGGTCACTTACTAATTTTGCTGCCTCTACATGGTGAAGATGGGCCATAAGCCTTGAATCAGGGCCTTGTCTTCAAACCTGCCTGTAAAACGCCCAATATTAAAAAATATTGGAACCCAAGAGGAAAACTCTTAGTGTTTGTATATGGATATCTGATTTTCTCCAGGGACTAGAATGGCAGTTGGAATTTCATTTAATGTTGTAAGCTTGAAATAATTAGAAGTAGCCTCCAAAATGTGTACTTAATAAAAAGAATGCACTTCTTTTTTAAATGTTTCTCTTCAAGGCTTAACTTGTAAAACATCAATGATACAAGCTGTTCATCTAGTCAGTCAATGACTAAAGGCAGTTTTGATCAAATTATTAAAATTAAAACAGACTTTAATTTCTACTACTTTTTAAGCTATCTTGCCATGGGAAAGCACCCCAATAGTAGTGGTATCTATTAAAGTATGGAAGTTCACATATGCTTTTAAAGATTTTTTTTTTTTTTTGACAAACGCTGCTTTTCATCAAGAAGCACATGACATACATTCCTGACTCCTGACATTAATGCAAGTTCTCCATTTTTATATGCAAGGGGAAGAGAAGTTTGTACTTGAAGATGACCATGACATTTGCTTGGAGGGAACGGTCCTCAAGCAATCTGTTTATGCAAGGGTGTGTTTAAGCTTTTACAAATATGAGAACTTAATCAGTTAACAGGCAGTATGACCATTTGAACCCTTGTATATCCTGGCACAGATACTTGAAATATCCAGACTAGGCTTTACAAACACACAAGCTGGTAATCAATTAACCTGAGGTAAAAACAAATATATACATACCACCATCTTTGATTGCTTAGCAAGTGTTATTGTAACGTCTCTCTCTTGGTTTAGGTAGCAGAGGCTGCCCAGTAACTTAACTGCAACTTGTGCCTTCAAATATAATTGGAACCAGGACAGAAATACCATTATTCCACATTAAGAATTTCACAGATGCTCTCTCTTTTTCTTTCCCCCTAAAACCGCACTGGAGAAATGAGCTAGAGTATTTTAAATTCTTCCACATCTCTGTGCTACAGTACAGTGCTTGTCTGAGCGAGCACAACAGGGGAACATGCTACCGAACAACTCCAATACAGAAATACTTCCCTTCCATGAAGACTAACTGCTCTCATTCTCAAGGCACCGTTGTTTTTGCTTTTCCTTTGTTTCTTCTGCCTCTGCCTTCCCAATTTGGTTAGTAGCTGCTTTAATTAAGTCCACTGTAACTTCATTGTATTTATTGAACCCCAAGTAAGGCTAAGTTGAACTGACCTGTTTCTTTCACTTTAATTGCACTCTTCACTGGATGACTGAAAAGGGAGTAAGTGGTGATACTGGAATATATTTTTGCTCCTCGGTTGTAACCACATATTAAATATTTGAATATTAGCTAAAATATTAATCTTATATCTTCTTTTCTTTGTTTTTTAGGATGGCTGCAGCTCCTCCCAGTTATTGCTTTGTTGCATTTCCTCCATGCACTAAAGATGGTCTTGTTGTATTTGGAAAAAATTCTACACGGCCTAGAGATGAAGTACAGGAAGTAGTCTATTTTGCTGCTGCTACTCATGATCCAGAAAGCAAGGTTGAGGTAAGGGGCTTTTAATTATGGTGGTAGTGAATATCATTTGAGCTTTGTCCCTTGCTTCCCTGTCAGACCTTGGAGTGGTCATCATTCTTCCTTCTGCACAAATCTTTGAGGTCGAGGGAGACTGAACAATGATTCATTCTTTGCCCTTCCTTCAAGACAAGCTTGGGAGGAGACAGTGGGAACACACTTTAGAGTCTTACTCAGAGAGAGATTAGTCTGAGTTTAAGTTGAGGGTCATCTTTGGGCTGCCTTTTTCCCAGTAGACAGAATGACACTTTTGCATCCCAGCTTCTTGTACAAGACCCAAAGGCTAATACTTCAAGGTTCTGTTTCAAGGTAAAAACTTTCCTAATAAGGGCAAACCAACAAACTTTTTATTATTCCTTTCATGATGCTATTAATCATGTTCATTGCAACTGAGTCCAAGGACTAATCAAAAATAGGGCCTTACTGTGCCAGGCACTGTGTAGCTGGCAGCCTTTATACCAAAGAGTTTACAATCTTAAATAGACAAGATACCTATGTGAGAGGGAAGGCATAATAACATACAAGGGATAGTGTGGTGGCAGTAACTAGCATGTTAATTTAATGTGAAGATTTTGTGTGAGGGGAGGGGAGAGGTTAGTTAAGAGGGAAAGAATTAAATGGAAAGGAAAATGAAGGGAATTTGAGGCAAGGAAGATGGAGGGAAAAATGGGAGAGTACAGATGAAGTGAACAGGCTGAGAAAGGGAGGAGGAGTGGTTGGAGCTAACAGCCAGCTGGCGCAGGACAAAGTCCTACCATTTTCACTGGACCATCTTGGAAAATCTGTTTTAGCTGCCTCCCAAAGACTGACTGGAGTCTTTGGATGGCTCCGGTATGTTCTGTGGGTTAGGCATGACCCAATGATTTAGGGTTGAGAGTTAAAAGCAACCCAGGATTTGTGGTTTATTTGCAGGAGGCACAGGCATGTGCTCACAAACCAGAAGGTAAGAACCAAAATTGGGAGCAAAACTTCAAATGTATTTGACAATATGCAGACTGAGCAGCCTAAAGTCAGTCGAAACAGATGGGCTCTGCTGATTTGTAGTTTAGTTTCTTTAAGGTAGGAAGAAAGGAGTGGTTTCAGTGTTCCCCTCCTTCCCTGATAGTGTCCCCATAACTTTTGTGGGGTGAGCTGCTGTCCTCTTGCCTTCTTCTTCAAGTACTGGTCCTCTTCCTTCAGACCTTAAAAGATTTAAGGGTTAGTGATATTCTTGTCTGGATCGGTTAACAAATCCTTATTTATTTATTTATTTTTAAGTTGCTACAAACTTCTAGCACTTACATGTTGTTTATCATTGAAGTACTGATTTTTGCACTAGGGAAGAGCTTACTCTATTTTTACAGTAGTTCAAGGCTTGCTTAAACTTTTAATATTAAACCATTGGTGCAATGCAAAATATTCTGCGAATAATCAGATAACTTTATTTGGACAGGTTGAGTTCAAGTTTTAAAAGTTATGTATTTATTTTAATGGGTAACAGGTTGGAAGGTGTTGCTCTATCAAGTCAAATTGTGCAAAAGCAACTCTGCTACAGTCAAAAACAGGTTAGCATTTTATACCTATAGAGCAAGGGTAGCCAACCTGCAATGAGTGCCACAAGTGGCATGGGCAGCCTCTCTGTGGCATGTGGCAAATTAGAGATGGGGCAGGGAGCTCATGTTCAGATGCAGAAATCAGTGGAGATTGGGCAGAGGAAGGGGATCAGAGTGGCACTCATGGGGGAAGGGAGGGCAAATTTTTTGGTGCATCTAAAAAGGTATCCCCCTCTAGGGTTGAAAAATTAGACTTAAATTCTACATGGCTACAAGGGAAACTGACTCTGATGTCTTATCCAGTGCAGAACTCATCACCGCTACCAGCCTGGTGTAGAGCAAGCACAACTGAACAGTAGGAACCGAGCCTTGGCATGAATTGATTTGGAGTATATACAAAATAAAAATTCTCCATTACACTATGGAATAGCATCTACTATGGTCGATTACTGCAGCTTCCTTACTTTATATCACTGAATTACTAACTTTGTAATATTTCTGATAAGTGTTTGTCACTCATTATTTTAGCCCATTATGTCTTTGTGGAACTGTATAGGCATTGCCTGTTCACCAGTCATAGGCCTGTCATTACGTACATCTTTGTTAAACTTTTCTCAGTGCAAATATAGACTGACTTGCTGGCCTGTTTTGAAGCATAAAACTTTGTTTTACATTTTGGAAAACAAATAATTACAACATAAGAGTTCAGCCACATCTGTTCCACAGCAGGGTTGGGGGGGCATTGCCCTGCTGATATCTAGAAAACTCCAGTATTGGAAAAGGAATTGCCTTTTGGAATATCCTTAATTCCCTGGCCATTCCCAAAGCCTCTTTAAGAAAACCTCTTTTAAGAAGATGTGAAGAGTAATGCATTGCGTTTGAAAGTTTGTCTAAGGCTATGTACAGGCGTTAGCATTTCTACTGTGACAAAAGCTAGCAGTAGAAATGATAAGCAGACGTGTTCTCTCAATTTCTCTCAGGGAAGTATGCCCCTTTTGGGGGAGAGATCTTCCAGGTGTCAACGTGGAAGATCTTTGCAAGACCTTCTCTCATAAGTGTAAACACACATGCTCCCCTCTTAGCCTGACCCATGAGGGCTAGAGACATTCAAACAGCCTGAGCCTGAATTGATTCAGTCTTTGCAGATTAGTCTAACCTGGCTAGGCTAAATCAGTTTGTAACCCATACAGACGTCCCAGAAATGCAGGCATATGCCTGCGGTGGCTCAGGCTAGAAGCCGGGAGGTGCTAGAGCAGCCCTCCCTCCCTTCTGAGGGGAGCATGGTCAGGCCCTGGCAGGACACTGCTTAGGGAGGGGTCCCCTCCCACTTGATAACAGAGCATTTATCAGCTGTTATCAGCATTTAACACCCCATCAGAAAACAAAAGCCATGCTCACTGTAAGCTGTTCTTAAACAGCTTTGTACGAAGGAGGGAATGCAGGGACATTACCAGTTGAGCTGTTAAAGCCCTAAACAGACACTGCCTTATCTGCCTTACACAGCATTAGCTAGCATACCACGTGCTGGCTACAGTTCGTGCTGTGGGAGAAACTGGGAAGGGATCTCTGCTTAAGCAGTGAGTTGGGGGGCCATCCCTGCTGTGAAGCAGAGAACCTCGCCTGGCCCTGAGAGCATACTGGGATGCTGGGGGTATCCGGTTTATCTTACACCAGCAAAAGGTCTTAGACAGACATTGCATAAACCAGTTTGAACCAAATTAGTTAAGTCTGACACTACATTCAACAAGGTTTATCTCAAACCGGTTCCAGCCATTTTCAGATTGGTTTATGTGCACTGACCATCTGTTCTGTTACAGGTTTAAACCAGTTTCTGATCACTTAAACTGGTTTATGTGTAATGTCTGTCCCTAAAGCTAGAGACTGCTCCCTGCACTTACCCTGATCAGGCAAATGGGTGGATGGCTTTGCCCTGCTGCTCCTGTTCCCTTTGGGCTGGTCTGGGAGGGGGTGGGAGCAGCAGAGCAATGCCCCCTACCCATTCCCTTGATTGGGGGTCTCATAGTCTGAGGAGTGGGCCACGCTGTTCAGCCAGCTCGATTCCCAGTGCCCCAGAGCAGAGTGGGAAAGCAGCCGCTTCTTACCTCCCCAGCCTGTTCCCTAGAATGGTGTCCTAGCCTGGGGAAGGCACAGAAAGCAAGGGAGGGATAGAGGCTTCAGGCTAAATGCCTGTATGCTTCCTCTCCCAGAAAAAAAATTCCACCAGTGGAAATCTCTCAGAAGTGAATTCCTGTTTCTGGCTTCGGTCTATCCCAACCATGCAGTTGATGTAATGAAAAATATTGGCCTCTTATAATGAAAAAGCTTTTCCTCTTTAAAATGATCTTGTTAGCAGTCAAATGGATGGAAGGTGAGAGTGCAAGTCTGGTATTTTGTTTTGTTTTAAGTGTTTGAACACCATACTGGTATCTTAACTTTTTGCTGTCATGCAAACCAGATTTCATTAAATCAAAAATAATCCCTCCATTGCAGTTCCAGGTACTCCAGCTATGTAGTGTGAATATGACTGGAAATTAATTTGGCTTTGGATTTCTGCTAATTAGCTGCACTGTGTGCATATCTTACAGCACAGGAGCCTGTATAGAATGCATATTGCTGTTTGTGGTAGTAACTGCACACTTGCAGCTCTGCTCTGTCTGCACACACATTGTTAATTGGATTGGACAGTAATTCCCTATATATTGTCAAATTATATCCCTAAAAGTGAGAGAGATGTGAAGTGACAGTTGAAAATCAAATGCTCCAGATATTTAAAGTAGCAGTCATGCAAAAGTAAACTTGCATCTTAAGCACGTTCATAGACCTGTCAAGTCAATAGTTGATGGAAAAAAATGTTAAAAGAAAGCTTATGATAACACTGGTCTGTCTCAGAATGGTGTTAGATTCCATAAGACATCTAGAACTGCCAAAAGCATTCTTTGCTTATTTTTGCTGTAGCTCTGGTCTCTCCATAATTTTTATAGAGTTTTATGAACCACATAGGATTGGAGCAAGCTGTGCAAGATTTTTAGATATGCAGTCTTATTATGGAAGTCTTCTAAACTATTAATATTTCATGATATATTATATTTTTTGTATATAGCTCAACCTGAGCTCATGTATTTGGAACACTTGCCTTGAATAGTTTAAGGTCTGAATTCCTACACTTGTGAATCCTAGTCCTGCACTGATTGAGTCTAGAAATAGTGGTTAAATTTATTTATTTATTTTGCATTCTTACTTTGTAACTGAATGTAGACTCCTGGCTAGCTAGCTCCTGGCATTGGTACAGATGTGCCCAAACAAGGATCAGGGTACTTTCAGCACATGAAACAAATCATTTTAAAATTAGAACTCAGTTCTTAAAAATGATACAATCCATTTTAGCTAGCTCATCAAAACTACCTCTTCTCCCTCTTTGCCATGTCAGCAGGTTTCCAAAACACTGAACAATGGGGCTCTTTATTAAGAGTGTAATGTCTGTGGGTACATATCTGTGATAACATTCTTGAAAGCCCCTTTTTTTTTTTTTTTTTTTTTTGCGTTTTATTAATGTGACTACTGGCTAATAGTATGGTACTCTAAACTTAGCTGATATAATTGGTGTGCTTTTCTTATTTGTTTGAGAAGCCTAAGTACGTGTGCAGAAAAATAAGCTCAGTAAAGCAGGAACAGGGGCCTTTATGTTGTTTTAAAACTCCCAGGAAAATGCTATTTTTGGCTCTGGACTTGCATCTAACCTTTCCACTAATTGACAAGATTATTATTATTTTTTTTTAATATCTAAAATTCTTGAGTCGGGTCTCCTTTTTATGAACAATTTCTATTATTGGTGGTTCTCAAGAAACTTTGCAGCCTGTCAGGTCATGAGGATTGATCCTAAAATGCCCCTAGGGTAAGGAGGTTTTTAAGTAAAAAATAAAAATAAATAAATAAATAAAATAAATAAAAAAAATATATATAAAAATAAAAAATAGAGAGATGTATCCAGTTGGGTCTGCCTGGAGTCCTGTACCTAAGTACCAGCATGCTAATGAGGGTTCCCTAGTACCTTTTTAGTCAACTATTGTTGCCTTGGTTATTCTCCAGAGTTTGAAAAATGTTATAAATGCTACTTGATCCCAAACTTTAGTGTGTGTGTGTGTGTGTGTGTGTGTGTGTGTGTTCTTGTTTTTTTGTTTTTTAACCTGCTGCTGCCTTTCTCCTCAGCCCTCTCTTTCCCCCCCCCCCCCCCAACACCCCCCCTTTTT
>NW_005841933.1:2940279-3042075 GCF_000455745.1 Alligator sinensis
TCTGGTCTGGCAGGCTCTGTCCCTGCTGTAGTCCCTGGGCAAAGAATATGTTTTTGCTCTGGCATCAGCCCAGTCTCATAGCAGCAACATTGGCAGCTTGGGGCAGGCTGTTCTGAATACAGTAGCCGTTTTGAAATGGTTCTTGTCAATTGATTTAAGCAACTTAGGCTAGGGACAGACATTAAAAAAGCTGTAGCCTGAATTGATTCAATCTTTGCAGGTTAGTCTAACCTGGCTAGGCTAAACTGGTTTGTAACCACCCAGACATCCCCTCTGGACTGAAGTATTGTGGCACATGCCTGCAGTGACTCAGGCTAGAGGCTGGAGGGCACTAAAGCAGCCCTCCCCTCTTTTCCACAGTACTGAGCTGAGGGGGAGAGTGGCCAAGTTCAGGCAAGGTGCTCTAATTAGGGAGGGGCTCCTCCCCCTGCCCCCACCAGCCCAGAAGGGAGTTAATAACATAGTGTTTATCACTGCTAACTCAAAGTTTATGAGCCCATTAAGAAAACAACAGCTTCTCTCCATTAGTTCAAGCTTTTCTTAAACAGGTGTTCCAAAGAAGGAACAGAGGGACCTTACCAGCTAACTGTTGATTAACTCCAAAAAACCCTAAGCTGGCACTGTGCTGTCTGCCTTTTGTCCCGTCTTCCACAGCATGGACCGTAGCCAGCATGTGGTATGCTAGCTAATGCTGAGAGGTGTCTGTGTAAGGCAGAGGGGAGGAAGGAGTCCCTGCTTGAGTAGCAAGTGGCGGGGGGGCAGGAAGAAGCCAGGCAGACACTGTTGTGTCTGCAGTCTCTGCTGAAGCTGCAGCCAGGGAGCAGAGCCCCGCCCAGGAAAGCACCTGGGATTCTGAGGGACTCTGATGTAACTTAAACCAGGAAGGGGTCTGGGACAGACACTGCACAAACCAGTTTGACCCAAATCAGTTAAACCTGTTTCAATGTAGTATCAGACTTATTTCAAACCAGTTTCAGACATTTTCAAACTGGTTTATGTGCAGTGAACATCTGTTCGGTTACAGGTTTAAACCAGTTTCTGATCATTTAAACCAGTTTGTGTGTAAGGTCTATCCCTAGCCTTAAGGTTCTCAGATCTGAGACTTCAAATTTTAATTTTGGTGAAGGGGTGTGTGCTAAGTGGGTAAATAGTATTTCATGGGGCAAAAAAAATAATATTCATTCTAAGGGATGGTTCAAGGTTAGTTTTCAAAAAAGCAGAATTTAGTCCTTAGAATATCTGTAATAATGTAGAGAATTTTAATTTCTATGAAACATTCACTTCTGCAGCAGTCGTGTTTTCCCCCCCCCCCCCCTTTGCTCCCAATGAAATAAGGGCTTGTGATCCCTATATGGAAGAAATTTCTGCCTTTTTATTCTTCTGTGGCATCTTGGATCCGGTGAAGCTATTTTAATACAAGATAAGAGTTCCTTTCATGAAGAATTATGCCAGTCCCAAAAGGGGTTTTTGCATAATTTATGCCTAGTTATATCAGATAAAAACAGTAATTGTGGTTGCACGTTTCTAGCGATGGTATGAAATCTGTACCACCTACTGCTCAGAAGTCCATAGAGGTAAGTTTGGCTCCATTGTGCCTGCATTTAGCAGTGAAAGTGAAAAGAGGCCAGTTGACCTTCTACAAACATGAAGGAAACTGGATGTCTGTCTTGAAAACAGTTCAGCTAGTTTAGAGACCCGTGGGCTTCAACGTCTGTAAAATCAGAAATCCCAGTAATGTTGCTGTTTGGGTCTGCTAGCACATTTCAGTTGGCTTTTATGCCAGCAATTAGAGTTAACCAGATTATATCTGCAAGTGAGGTTTTCCCAGTTGAAATGTGTAAAAGCCATACATTTACATGGAGCAGTGGTAAGAACATGGCAATCCAATTTAGAAGTCCCCATAGAGACTTCTGAGTGGTCAGATACAAATCAGTTTAAGATGTTCCGGAACACAGGTTATATTCTTTAGTGCTTTCATTGTACAGGGCTTCTTTGCGGGGGGATCATTTCTCATGCATTTCAGTTAACTTCATGTGCTATTCATCTTTAGTGTTAAAAGTTTTACCACTTGATGCTCATGAGACTGACTGATTGATAATTCATGTAAGCAAAAGACATTTTTGATTGCTTAATCAGCTTTCTCGTATAGAATCTCTAGACAACCCTTTCTGGATGCAGTCTCTCAGTACACTTAAGTGTTTTGTTTGAAAATTGTTTTACTAAGTGTAGTCTATTTTATTTCCATAACTGCCCCATATGCATTAAACTCCCTACTGGTTAGGGGTTTTGGAAATAAAAGCAAATGTGTGTTTCTTTTTATGAACTGTATGCATGTATTTCAATTGTCTCTCATTTTCTTCTTTTGGAATAAACTCCAGCCCTATCATTTTTTGGTCTTCTGAAGTGTAAGAGCTATAAACACTACAGCTGGAAATAAGATGAGTGGTATTACTAATGATTTTAAAAATATTGTAGCTTTCTGAATGCTAGGAGCAAGAATGTAGTGAAGCAGCAGTGCTGTTTCAGTACTTTTTCATAAAGTGTACTTGATTTAAGTGCAAGGTTTTCAGCTTAAAAAGGCTCTGTGCTTACCTAAATTTTAAGGTAAGTAACACTCCTTAAGTATACAGAACTGTAGGATTAGCAGGCCTGATTCTGATGATTGAAAGTCTTGAAACGGAAGGGAGCCAGTGAGCTTCAAGGCTGTTAATACCACAGGGCTGACTCTGTACTTACAAGTCTTGTTTGCAGTGCTTTATTTATTTATTTTAATGCTATATCAACAGCCTCAAACTCGCTGTTAGAAGCCTTGAATTTGATTAGAACTAGTCTTAGTTTCAGGGCTGTTTGTGAAAGCAACACTGCTTACGTACCGAAATGTGGTATTAGTGGTCATGGAAATGACTGACTGACTTCTGTCACTCTTCAGAGCATCAAATAACAGCTCAGTCACCTGCTCCCTTTTAATTTTTTGATTCAGTTAAAGCAGCTGCAGGTGGTTACAGAGTTGATGGTTAAACCAAAGAATTTATCTCAATTTAAGGAATTTATGCACTTATCCAATATGTAAGTAAGGGAGTTTGTTACAATGTAAGCAATAGGCAACAAACTGGGACTGGCATTCTGTTACACACTTATGAAAATCATAGGCTGATGTATGCCCAGAAGTGGAGGGCACAATAAAAGTATATTGGGTCTTTCACAGTAAACAAACAAGATTTTTAACCTAAAAAAGTTATGAACTTGTTTTGCGTCACTATTCTGCATTTGCATGGTGGGGTGCTGGGGCATGTTAATGGTTGTGTCATGACTCTGAATGCAGCAAAAGTAACTATCTTGATACCAGTAGCACTGCACAGCCATGAAGCTATGCAGGTTTGTCAGCCAACCATTTACCCTGATTCTGAGGTGGGTGTTACAGCCTGTGCTGAGCTCCATGGTTGCACTTCCATTGGTAGGTGAGCTAACTGCTTTTAACCTAGCTTGGGCATGCATGCAGTACTCTGCAGTGTAGATGTGCCCTTAGTCCATTCTATCCTAGGCACAGCAGTAATACAAATAGTTGTGCTACCTGCCTTCACAGTGGGGAAGAGCTAAGCAAAGACCATTGGTCACTGCAGCTGAAATGCAAAACTAGTCAAAACTGACACTAAACACCTGTTGATGGGACATTCCTGCCTCTAGGCTTTCTTCAAAGCGTGTCTCTTTCTAAAATGGCAACCCTTGCCACTGCCTTTGAAGGCCGAGGCCAATCAGACTTGGCTGCTGTTTCCCAATCTGGCTGGCAGTGCAAGGAATCAGACTCCTGCCATCTGAGTACAGCAGAAGCAACACAATAGTTGCCTTTCATTAATAAAAGAAAAAATCTCTTGTGCTTATGCCTTTATTCCCTGTTTGTTGGAATTCATCCAGCAAGTCTGTGTGCCTGAGCTTGGTTGGAAGCAATGTTTCAGCTTTGTTCTATATTTAGATCCGTCTTTATCAGATTCTTTTTTTGATACTGTAAGTGAAATAGAAGAAATGCTGTTAATTCCCAGGCTTTATGCGTGCTTTTACTTTTGCACCTAATTTCATTTTTACATTAGTCTTGAAATAAGCTGGCATCATCAGTGCTGGTGCTTCCAGCACTGACAAATCACTGGAATCAAACAGCACAAGTGCTAGATGAATATGCCATCAGAGCTAACAGTATTACATTTTTAAATCTTGCAGAATGATGATACTGCTTTTGAAGTTAGTGCTGGGAGGACCTGGCACTTGGGACTGTGGGAATAATTGAGGTAGATAGAGCAAGAGTGGCAACAAGCAAACTCCTGGTAGGGCAGTATATCTGTCTGTGTGAGTTTCTTCTCATCCTTGATGGAAAGCATGTGGTTAGTCTCTCCTCTTCTCTTCCCCCTTTTTTTTTTTTCTAAAATGGAAACAACCAATTCAGTGACTTTCAGAAATACCTTTTTCTCTTGCTCTTTTTTTCTTTTTTTTAATCCATTTGAGCAGTTATTCATCTGTAGGGTGGACAGCAGCAAATTTCAGCAGTGGGAATGTTGGGACGTCCTCCAGTACCAGTCTGCCTCTAGCGCTGTTGTACTTCAGTTCGAGTAAATTGGACAGAGTTCTGCCTCCCCTCATTTCCCCTGCTTCTCGCATCTATATTTTGTTCTTGACATAACAGCGGAATTAAAAATTGGGCCTACAAGATAATTTTATTTATATAGAACCAATGTCATATTTTTTCTCCCCCAAGACAAGTGTTTATTTTACATATTGACATTTTTCATGAGCATAACATGGTGCAAGCCTTCAGGCAGCCTGGTAAGACATGAACCAGTCCTCAATTCTGTCAGCTTGCAAATTTCTTCCCTTACCTCCCTAATTCCCTCAATTTTATGGGAAAGTGAAATGTCAAAATGTCATTAGTTTCTTATTTGGGTAATGGGGAAAAATAATCATGGCAAAGAGTAGGTGAGCAGTGTGACAGCATGGGATGTTCCTGTCACTTCGAAGAGGGGCACCCTGCAAAGCAGCTGGCAGGTGAAGGGAGCTAATGAGGGCATCACTTGATGAGGCAAGGGCCGGGATATAAGCCCTTGGCTTGGTCAAGCAGGCCAAGCCCAGGAGCTACAAGCAGTGAAGCTCCTGACTCTAGGCTTGAAGCAGGGCTCCTGCCAGTGGGAGGGAGAAACCTGGGGAAGGGCTGAGGGTGATCATGTAAATAACAAGCATGTTAGCCCTTAAGGCCAGAACCACAGGCACCTGGTGGCATTTGGAGAGAACAGCTTGGGAAGCAGTCTCCCTCATGTTTGGCAACTGTTGATTCTTCCAGATCATGGTGTATGTATGAGAGGTCACCCAGACCTTCAATACATATGCCTAAGCAGGAGTTTTTGTAGAAGTGGAGGCTTCCCAGACCTTCCACCCCCCCGCTTTTACGCCACTGAGACAGAATCCAAGGGCCAGACTGAATCCAGGCATTTGATGCCTTCTTGGCTGTATATAAGCATCCAGGAATTGAACCCAAATCTCCTGTGTGGCAGATAGGGATTTTGCCACTGAACCACAGGAGACTCCAGTCTCCCTCATATATAAAACATAACATCAAGGTGTGGCAGAAAAGACTGAAGGGGTGATTGCCCAAAGAGAGTGAGGACTGAAGAGACTTCAATGGCTTCACGGCCACCCCTGGAGAGGGTACTCTCTTACAGGAGATAGCAAGTTTACAGCAATTTTGCAAGGCTAATGTACTCTGTTGTCAACTTCCTTGGCTATTTAGCTCTGCATATTCACATAATGTTCCACAAGTCAGTTTATATACGAGTAAATCACCTAAAACCAGAAATTATTTTAACATGGATTAAAATACAGAAGCTGAAGTTGCACAACTACTGCATAAAAATACAGCATGTTTTCAAGGCATGTTGACAGTTCAGGAAACATGAAAAAATCAGTACAGAAAGAAACAACAGTATCTTTATTGGTTTTCCCTTTAGCTAGCTCCATGCTATGTTCAAACAATTCTCATTATAGAATGAGGCCTTGTCAGAAATGAGATAAATGGAGGATTCTTCAGATGTTTTCAGAGCTTAATTTCTACAAGAAATGTACTGCATCCTTTCAATGAGGAAGAGTGTATATATATATTTTTTTTTCTTTTTTTCAACTGCTGCTATTCTGCAAATGTAGATATATTCACTACAGAGTTTAAACCTTTTTGCTTCTATTTTTGGGTTCTCCGTACACCTACAGTATTCAGAGAGAGACTCCAAATAATATTAAATACACTATACGGGAATATTTAAAATACATGAACAGTACACAATGGTCTTGTGAAGAAAGAAAAACGTTTAATATTCTTGAGACCTGAGCATCTCCAGCTCCTTTTTCTCAAGCAGGATAAGTGAGTGTTTCAGAAAAATTAATCCCAGTCAGTTAAATGGGATGAATGCCTGAATAGAAGTTATGGTCCTCAGTCAGAGGACAGTAAATAGTCAGGGTCACATGGGTGACCAGTCAGTCTCTGAATACTTGAGAGTGAAAGTTAAATACTTTCAGCGAATAGCAAGCTTTCTGTAGCCTGAAATATTTGCACAAAAAATTAAGTAAACATTTGTGGAAATTCTGATCTATTTTCAGGCAACTCCACATGGAAAAGGGAGAGTTTAAACAGTTTAACTTGCTATAGATAGGTGGCCTAGCTACAGTTTGGTCCTGATGATCATAAGTCCCTTTTACACTGACTGAGGGAAGTAGTGTACTTAAAAATAGAAATGTCCTTGTAGCATAAAACTTGGTACCCTGGTAGTATCTGAAAAAGATGTTGTACTTAGCCAACGGGAATATTTTTTTTTATCCCTTTTTATCTTCTTTAATGAAGATGAAATTAGGAATGCAGATATCTAACTTCTTGTTTTCCCTTACTCTTTTTCAAGATGCAGAATATTTCCCTTAGTAAACAGAGAAAATATTTCATATGTTTAAGTCTCTGCATCTATTTATTAAAGACCAAAAATCAGAAGTTTTAAGTATGGCAATTACCCCACTCATTCTTCCTTTTCCATAAACTTAAGGGATCTGAGCTAGTGAGGAGTTACCACAGCCTCTCTTGGAATACAGTATGCCCTAGCCCTTGTGATGCCCTAGCACCAAAGGATTTCTGTCGCCTTGAAACTACAGATTGTTTCTGCTACACATTCCTGTTTTTTCCCACTTTGTTAGTTCTGAAACAGCCTGTTACTGAACCTGTATACTCAACCTTGCATACCTTAACCTGAATTTCCAGACTAATTTTCCTAAAAGTAGACTTTCCTTTTCATAACCTCCAGTTATTTCTTATGCTATACTCATGTTCAATAGGATAAATGACCTATATGGCCTCATCAGCCACCAAATACAAGCAGAGAGCAGGATCAGAAATGCAGTGCCTTACATTTCTGTCCATTCACACTGGTAATATTCATGAAAGCACCAGGGAAAATCAAAGACAATGTGTATGACTGACCCTGGTTTTCTTGGGCAGTGGGATAATACCTGTGATCTTGCTAACAGTCAGTGCTTTTAATGAGAGAAATGTATCAGCTGTGCTGAATCACATAGATAAACCAAGACTAATGAAATCATAGTTTCCAGTCACCAGCCATGAACTATCACCCCATGTCCAAGTTCATACTTTCTAAGCAAGGTAACTGAGAAGCTAGAACCCCCCTCTCTAACCCCCCCACCTTTCTTTGATATCAATCTTGGCTCCTATAACTAGGATCTTCTTTTTTCAAAGTTTCAGGGCATGGTAGAGAGAGCACTTTCCTCTCTCCACCCCTCACCAGCATAACATCTATACTACCTGCAAGCTCCCGCTAAGTCATATTTTGACACAGTTGAGAACAAAATACTTTTTCTTCTGCCTCTGAGAGAGACCACCTCTTGCATCAGAGGTGTTTACAGAGCCGTGTTGACCAGTGAGGATGGAATTGTGGAAGAGAGGACTAGCTGGATTGTGGAAGTTAGTCCTGTAAGCAATAAGAATGACTTCAGAACTAAAATGTAAATCTCCTTTGCTCCAGTTTAGTTCTTCCCCCAGTTTAGTTCTTATGCATATGTGTAACCAACCCAGCAGTCTAGGAATGATGTATTTTCAAAGATCTGAGTGAGGGAGATGACATGTCAAGGTAAACAAATGACTCTTTCTTCTTTCCTTGGTTTTGCCTCCTTCCCCACACAAAGATTATGTACTTTGTACTCTA
Organism: Alligator sinensis; assembly: GCF_000455745.1. Lineage (NCBI taxonomy): Eukaryota > Metazoa > Chordata > Crocodylia > Alligatoridae > Alligator > Alligator sinensis. The sequence continues at coordinate 2,948,514 of NW_005841933.1, forward strand.
CTTCTGCCTGTTGTCCTTGTGCAATGAGAGGTGTATGGATATATTTAGAAAACTTTTATTTGGCCCACTATAAGAACTCCAAGATAATGTGGGTTATTTCTTAAAATGGAATATCCTTCCCTCAGCTGTTCCCTCCATCTGCCTGTTTTTGGCAAAGCTGAGACATACTAGGTGTTTCAAAATTATATTGTTTTCATTTTACAAAAACATTTGTCCTATTTATAGTGTAACTAGACTTCAGTATGTAATACTGTACTCTAAGAGAACAAAATAAATGGCTTATATTTTCATTTCTACTCCTCCGGTTCCTTCATGCAGTGCACATATGTAGAGATCGATCAGGTGCCGAAGACTCATGCTATTGTATTAAGCAGACCTGCATGGCTTTGGGGAGCAGAAATGGGAGCGAATGAACATGGAGTCTGCATTGCCAATGAAGCCATCATAACCAAAGAGCCAGCTTCTGAAATTGAAGCCCTGCTGGGAATGGATCTTGTCAGGTGAGTGGTTAAAGGCTGGACAATGAATCAACCTATTTAAGCCTGGAAGAGGACTTATATTACCAATAATGATAGAAAATATCAATGAATAAGACAATGCTGAATATAAAAACTATAGGTGCTGTGTGTACAGGGCCTAAAATACTATCAGTTCAATGTATTGCAACTGCTAGTTTGAAACATTGCAAGTATTTGATTCTCTGAGCCAGCTTGTGGTCACTGAATCTGATAGGGACTACCTACTATAGAAACCAGCAGTACTATATTGGCAGTGTAAAGAAAGCTATAATACAGTCCACCAAGTGTAAGGAAGAAGTGATTAACTTGCAGTTATATATTGCCTATATTCTTTTATTTCTTTAAAGTATTCCACTGTGATCTAGAAAGCTTATTTCTGCATTTGCGTAAAAGCCCTGAAATACATAAGTTACTGCAGCCCGTTCATTCCAGTGTAAGCCATTTGTCCTTCTTCTGAATGCTGGCAAACAGACCCCTGAAAGTTCATTCACTCCAGGCTGGCTTCCTGAAAGGCTTGCTTTGCAGCGTAAATCTAAAGCTGCACATTGAACTTGCAGTGAAGAGAATCTTAATACCAGAAAGTTGGAGGCTATGAGAAAGTCATGAATGAGTCTATAGAAATGTTCCCAGTTGAAGAAGCAATCTCCTACAGAGATGATGGTAATGGTAAAAACCACTGTTACTGAGCAAAGTGTTGGGTTTTTTTTCTAATGAAAAAATGTTGGGTTCCCTGGTGGCAGTAGTCAACAGGATTTTTGATAAGTATAGATTTAAAAAAAATATCAATTTAGAAAGGTGAAGCTGTAAAAGGAGGTACAGCTAGGAAAGGAAAGGATGTAAGGCAACAAGAGCATTTGTAAATGCATTGAAAGAGGAAGGGTATAGGCCGAACAAAATACAGGTTAAGGGGATGGGGCTTTACTATGCATCAGCTCTGCCACAGCAACTATCTTTGTCTTCTCTTACTGCTGGTAATGAAAATTTAACCCTGTTTTACAGAGGGATAAGCTATACTGGTTTAGCTCTCTTATTGCATGGAGAGAGTGGGCATATGAACATCTGTCTGTGCATCAGCTATCCTATATCAAATCTCTGATCCTTTTATCTTGTGATTTGTTTGATTGCTGTTACCTCAAGAAATAGGAAAGCACAGATTTGTTAATTAAATAGGGGAAGAGAGCAAATAAGACGCTGAAGCAGAGAAGGTTGAAGTATTGGTGCTGCCTTTAATTTAGGTTGCAAAAAGAAAAAAAAAAAGATGCTAGTGAGCAAGTAATGCAGTTAACTTCAACAAGTAAATGGAAATATAGGCCAGGATGGGCAAAAACAAGTTAAAGAATAATTAGATGTTTCTGAGTTGTCAGTTCTTGACTTCAGAGGGCTACAGAGATTACGTTGGCTAATTTCCTAAGCATTCGCAGTTTATTTCTGTGAACTCATGGAGGGTAGATGAGGTCTGGAAGGACTGAAGAAGGCCAGACATAAATCCTCCAGTTCTCTAAAAGACCTTTATCACCCAGATGGCCAAACTTACAAATGTGGAAAGATGCAAAAACAAACTATTAAGTATTTGATTTGAGTATCTGTTGGAAAAGGTGATAAGTAGACAATATGTACCTGTCAAGAAAAACCCTTGTCATATCAATGAAATTTACTACCTTAACAAGATAATTGCCCCAGCAGAAAAAAGGGAGATGGCAGATGTCTTGCTTAAAGTTTTTGATGCTATTGCATATGACCACCTTGGAAGCAAAATAAGGAAATGTGTAGAGGAAGTCACAATAGGGTTTCAACTGCTGGCTGAAGAAATGGGACTATGAATAGTTTACACTAGGTTTCTCTCAAAGTGGGGAGTACATTTTCAGCTGGTTTCTGACAAGGGACTTCTGGGTTCAGCTCTATTCAGTATTTTTTTCTAGGAATAAAGAATATACATGCAAAATCTGCAGATGGTGGCAAGCTGAGACAAATTGCATGCGCTTTGGAAGACAAGATGAGAAATCAAGATTTCAGTAGAGAAATAGTCCAAACTCAACAATGTGAAACTCAGTAAAGACTGAAGGGAGAAATCAATCCCCAAATACAAATGGAAGGTGTGGAGGACTGGCTGGGCAACAGTATCATACTAAAGGATTTGGGAGGTTATGGTGTATTAAACTAGTTCAGTGATGCAATTCAGTTGTGAAAAGGAAAATTTCCTTTCTGGGATGCATTAACAAGAACTTACCATGTAAAATAAAGTTACTTTTTCCCCATTGTTTTCAACACCAGTGAGGTCTGTCTGGTGTTTGTGCTGTCCCAAACTGGAAATAATTAAGGAAAGATGTATTTTATTTGATGTATGTGCCATCATCTCCACAAATGCCTCAGGGAGGCTTAAAATAAATACAAGATAAGCTATAAAAGCTGATAAAATATTAGAATAAAATACTAAAGCTCCCTAAACAATGTCCCAAACAGTTCTCCAGAACTAAATCCCCTGTACTAAATGCATGCCCAAATGGAAAGGTCTTACATCACTTCTGGAAGATGCCCAGATTTAGGTTCTAGGGTTCCTCAAGGGAGACTTTTCAGAGCTGAGGAGCAACTACTACCTATTGTCACAACCCAAAGTTGTGATTTTTGTTTTTGTGTGTGCTTTGGCACCACTGAATTATTTTCCCGCCAATTCGTAGCTTTCTTTGCAGTGTGCATTTCTTCTTTGCAGCACAGAGATGCACGGTGCAGAGTTCCCTCCATTTGTATGATCATTCGAGCCCCATTATTGGCTTGCGTTAAATTATTCACACGTGGTGGCTAGTGATTGGCTTGCTAGCCGTATAAAAGGCTTGGGTGGTTTCCGCCCAAGTTGGAGAACTCCGAGGAGAACCCCCACAAGGGAGGACTCCACGAACACCAGGAGGAGGAGACTTCACACTGTGTGAAGATCTCTAAGCGCTGCGGAGCCTATTGGACCCAGCGTATTTCAAGCAGGCAATAGAGGTCTGATCAGCCTCTAGCCTCTCCCCATCACAGAGCGCAATCCTCGACGTATCCCTCTTCCCTGTGCACAAAAAGATCCACGGAGCCTAGCAAACTTCGTGTGAGTCTATTCAGAGCTCTTCACTTCGAACGGACCCATGGAGCCTCAACAACTCCGTGGGAGAGAGCGAGCTTGTCGTAGTCCTCAAACGAGGATTTAATCGGAGCTGTGCCTGAAAAACTGTCCAGCCTACACCGCGACCATCTTCGGTGTAAGTAAATAATCTTTAAATCAACCATTACGCGTCCGTGCCTAATTCTAGCATGCCGCCCATTCTCTCCGACCCCGCGTGCCTGGGCTGCTGGCCACAGCCCACGTGCGCAAAAGGGCCACGGATCGCTCCCGGCCCGCACACCTATCTTAGGGGTAGGCAACATTTTTTTGGTCGGAGTGCCAAAACCCCCCACAATGCCTACCTTGGAAGGTGCCAGAGTGCCAGCATGCCAGAAAAACAAAATGAGGGCAGGGGGTACATGATGGGATGCCCTGCTTCTGCCGCTTGCCCCTGCCCTGCTGCCCCCCAGCCCAGGCTCTGTGGCTGTCACCAGCTGCCCAGAACCTGGGCCAGCTGCAAACATCTGCTACCTCTCCGCCCCAGACCCGGCCCTGGGCTCTGGGGAGGCAGCACATACTGGCAATGCTCCCTGCTGTGCTGCCCTCACTACTTCTGCAGAGCAGCTTTGGAATTCAGCATGGCAGGACACAGCAGGAGACACAGTGGGCTCCAGAGCCCAGGCATCAGCTCTGTACCAGTGCTGCGCTGCCCTGTTGTCTGCCCTAAGGTGTGCACGCAGTTGCCACCAGCATGGAGCTGATGCCAGAGCTGTTTGCAGCCTGCCCGCTACTTGCTGCAGCTGCTCAGAGCCCAGGCTGGCTACAAGCAGCTGTGCCAGGCTCCAGAGCCCAGTCACCAGCTCTGTGCCAGGAGCAGAGAAGAGACTGGGGTTGTGCTGCCTCAGGCCCCCTCCCCCACTACCGGCTCTGAGGCACGCATACATGCACCGGTACAGAGCTGATGCCGGGGCTCTGGAGCCTGGCACAGCTGTTTGCAGCCTCCCAGCTGTAGCCAGCCTCAGCTCTGGGTAGCTGCTGTCAATCATGGAGCCTGAGCTGCTTGCAACAGGGCTTGCAGCCTCCCAGCTGCCTGTTGGGAGCAGCTCAGGCTCTGTTGCTGGCAGCAGCTACCTAGAGCTGGGGCTGGTGGGGGGATGCAGACCCTGAACCTATCTCCATCGGAGGGTGGGCCACTCAAGGTTTTTTCAGACTGACTTCAGTTGGAGATATAGGTAGTTGGCAGCTCTGAAATTCAAGCCCCTTTTGTTAAATTATGTACCCAACCTAGGAAGAATTTCCAGAAATGTGGATCTCAACCTCTGCTTCAATTTCTGCACCTAAAGGAATGTGTAAAGTTAGAAGGTAGCAGGGTTGTATGGTTTATTTGATTTGCTTTTTGTAATGCATTGTGATACTCTAGAAGATTGATCAACCTTTTGGCCTGACAGGCCAAATGTGTGGCACAGGGCTGGACTGCAGGTTGGATCAGACCCCAAATGCTAGGCTCAGGCCCACACACCTGGATCAGGCCTCATGCTGCCCTCCGTATCTGATGTTAGTGCACAGGACCATGGCCTGCAGTGGCTCCCTAGTGGAGCAGTCCTGTGTGCTGGATAACATGGCACCAGGGGCTGGATCTAGCCCACAGGCTGGGGGCTGAGCATCCCTGCTCTTGAACAGTAGTACTCAACCTTTTAGAGCAGGGGTAGGCAAAATGGTGAATCCGGCCAGAAACCAGACTACATTTCTCAGCAACCCCTGCCTGTGCTGCTGCAGCCAATTTCCATGGAGGCCCCAGTATTGGTAGTGCCATGACAGCATGGGGCCATAATTTCTATGGAGACCAACCCCGGCAGTGCTAGCAGGGCACACAGCCGGGCAAGAAGCTGTTCTGGGGTTGGGACTGGGATCTTGCAGTGATGACCGCATGGTCTGTGGCAGAGCCATGACTTACTATCTGAATGCCCCCACTCAAGGTGTGTGGGTACTGGGCAGCAGATTGCAGCTCTGCCCCAGCTTTGGACCACACTGTTACTGCCACAAGATCCCAGCCCTGGAGTAGCTCCCTACCATGTTGCGTGCTTTGCCAGTGCTGCTGGGGCCAGTTTCCATGGAAACCCCGGCCCCATGCTTTCATGGTGCTGCTGCTATTGGGGTCTCCATGGAAGCTGGCCACAGTGATACGGGCAGGGGCGGCTGGGAAATGGAGTTCACTGTGGGCCCGATCCAGCCTTCAGGCTGGACTTTGCTGACCCCTGTTTTAGACTGTGGAGCTGGGTGCTTGTGACCCAGTTGCACTGAGGGCCACCATTCCCCTCTAGTAGGAGGGGAGAGGATGGGGAGGGAAAGGAGGAGGGCTTACTTCATCCCTAAAGCAGGGGCTGTTTACCAGGGGGAAAGTAACTGGTGCCTGCTGGGGTTGTGGGGGGGAGGGAGGGAGTAAGCAGCACCAGCTGTAGATGGGGAGAGCTGGGAGGGCTGCAAAAGGGAAAGGGTAATCCCCCTTACCACAGACCAGATCCAGCCACTGCTGCTTCAGAAAGTGAGGCTCTATTTTTCACTAACAGTGAGGGTTTTATAGCCTGGCAGATGAATATTACTTAAGGGAATGTATGGTTGAAGTCCAAAATAATCCATGTTTATGTATAATTTTTTTCTAAATAGTATGCCTTCGCTAATCGCAGAGATCAATTGAAAGATTAAATAGAAACCTCTTGTGATGTTTAGGTAGCAATTGGATGAATGAGTAACTGTTAAGAAAAACTAATTAGGATATTAATTTTGAATACAGTTCTTGATGCATCAGATCAATACGCTAACTAACGTACATTTTACTATTTTTAATTTTATTTTGAAAGTGAATATTTTAATCATTTACTTATGATGCAAGCTTGCAAATCTTAAACCTACTTTTAAGGTAGTCAAATTCAACTTCAGCAAGTTCCTTGCTTACTGTTTCCAGAAAAACTTTTTAGGAGTTTAACATAGTTTAGGAGTTTAGTAAAGTAAGAATGGGCACACTCTTCAACAAATGCATCTGCCTACAGAACAGAATACTTAATGAATAGTGATGTGAAAGGAAAGTGTGGTGGACAATAAGTATTGTAGTGTGGCAAGAGAAGGGCTATGAAATAAAAGTAATTTTGCTTTCTTATCCTGTCTCTGTCATAGCCATGCCTGATTGTGCATTAGTTTGTACACAACAGTGGCAGTATATACACTGAAAACCTAAGAACAACCTTGACAAGAAAAGACAGTTTTTCACATTTACTTTGCCAGAGGAGGATTAATAGAACTCTGCAGGTTTGGTGTGTGTTAGGGGTGTTTTTGATGGGGGGTTTTTTTTAAGTGTAGTTTCTGCTAAGCTCTGAACTAGTAAAACTAACCCAGTAGTTTAGAAATCAGCTGAGACCAGCATGAAAACTTGACAGAAGTCGAACAACATTAGAAGCAGTGGCTCAGATATTAAGGTTAATAAACCCATAAAGGAAATATTTCTGTGGCCTGGTTTGACACTTCCAATGGTCCTGTGGGAGCATTTTCTAGCTTTAGTTAATAAATAAATAAATACAAATCTCTGCTAATTGAATCAGTACACATGAGCCTTTTATTGTTTCTGTAATTCTAGTAGATCTTTTTTTCTTTGTTTTAGGCTTGGTCTAGAAAGAGGAGCAACAGCTAAAGAAGCTTTAGATGTAATAGTTTCATTGCTGAGAGAGTATGGACAAGGTGGAAATTACTATGAAGATGGGAGCTTATGCCATGCTTTCCAGAGTGCATTTCTGATTGTGGACAGAAAAGAAGCCTGGATACTAGAGACTGTTGGAAAATATTGGGCAGCAGAAAAGATCACAGGTTAGTTTTAACTGGCAGCAAACCTGCTTTGCAACAAAGAATTTGCCAGGGTGGATTTTCTCTCCCTCTCTCTCTCTTTCATATGATTTAAATGGCTTATTTTAATTAAAAAAACCTTGAATGAAATAATTGGTTTTAATCTTGTTTTTCCCTTTTGTACTATTTGGTTAGTTCCTAAAGAGAGGTAGATTCTTATTAGTTAGTACAAGCTGGTACTTTTGCTAACAGTAAGCAATTATACAGCTAAACATTCAGCACTTCCTAAAACAACAATCTGAATGAAACTTCTTTTTAGATTTAAATGTTTTACTTGTGAATTGATTTGAGCTTCACGTGATATGTGCATTTGAATTCATATTCACAGGCAGCTCTAAAGTGATTTCAGTTTTACATTAATTTTAAGAGTATTAGATAAGCAAATGATCAAAAATATTATACTTCGAACTGTTTTAAGTGAGTTTTTTATCTGCAGTTATTTAAACTGATTTATTTCTTGTCACTGACATTTGCATGTCACTTGATCCTCTCTCCATCTAGAAATAACTAGCTTTCCTGCTTTTACAGAACCCAGACAGGTTGTCAACTTTGAACTAGCCATATAAATGGAAGGCGAGAATTCTCTCTGCATTTGTAGGAAGGACTACCACTGTTGAAAGCTGGGTTAGCACCGGGTTAGCCAGTAGCTTCCACCTGTGCAGTGGCTTCTTTCTTTAGAACTTCACTAGCAGACATGCACTGCTTAAATATTTGTATTATTCAAATAATTTATCAAATTAAATTTAGGCCTTAACGTCTTACATTTTGAATAGGTTTAAAGTGCTGACAAGTGGATTTAACTAGGACTTTTTGGAGTGGGGGGGACTTAATGGGGTTTTTTTTCTTTTATTTCCCTCACCCCTGCCGGATGTTGTGTAACACCATGTTCAGTTTTCTTCCCTCCTGTCTCCTTTCATTTTATCTAAAATTAAGAGGGAATCATAAAAGGGTCTGACTTGCTCAAATCAGTCAAACAATGAAACTCTGTATGATGTTTGTAACAGCATCATTATTCCAGTCCATTAAATATTTTTATGCAGACCAGGATTGCTTTTTTCCCCCTTCGCAGTTATACTCTTTCTCTCTGCAAAGCTTGAAAGCTTCCTAACTGCTGATAAGGTGAAATGTAAGTTTTTCTAGTTGCAACTAAATGTTAACAGTGTGAAAGGGAGACTGTTGGGTAGTAGTGCCCTGATGAGAAGCCCTACTATTAGGAAGTGATTGGCTGCAGAGACTTGAGTGCCACTTCTGGATCCACATATTGACCAATGTTTCTTTTATTTGAACTTCCTGGTTGCAGATTGTCTCATCTTTTCTTCCTCCACCTTTTTGAGTTGTCCCAGTAGTCTGTTGCCTAGATCTGCTGCTGCTTGCATCTGTTTTGTTTTAAATAGTAGCTTAAAATTTGTATTCTTGTCGGAGTTGTCAGTGTCTCTTCTTATGGCCCTGTGAGTAGCAATAAAACTGACTAGTGTCTATATACCCATTGCTTGCAAAAGCTACTGGCAATAGGAGAAATGGACTGCAGACTGCAGAATACTGCACTGCATCACTTGACATTGCCCCATGCTTCAGAAGGCTTTTTTATTTTTCTTATATATTTTCAAATGAAATGTCATGCTACAGATCTTGTGGGACACTGGTATCATCTAAACACCTGGTATGCTGTTCACCAGTATGGTGACTCAAGATCCGGATCATTGGGTTTTCTGTGGAAGACTAGTGTAATTGAACAGAACTTGTCCTTTAAGAGTTTCTAATCACCATTCTAATCAAGAAAACAGGACTGGAAGTGACCTCAGGCTGTTATCTAATCCAACTTCCATCTCAAAGTAGGATCATACCTGTCTAAACAATTCCAGACACATTTATTAGGGCTGTGTGAAATTTCGCTGGCAACTTCGTTCCAACACTGTTTCGACCAATTTCAACGTCGAAACAGGAAAATCGGAATGAAATAAAGGCCGTCAAAATAGCCTCAAAACAAAACGAGGTTGGTTGAAACATTTCGAAAGTTGAAACGTTTTGACCATAGGCTGGGGGTGGGAAGTCAGTCCAGCTGGGCTGACTTCCCATCCCCAGCGCAAGATCCGGCAGGGGGTAGGAGGCAGCCCAGCTGGACTGCTTCCTGGTCCCCTGCGCAGGCAGGAGGACCAGGCGCAATGCAGCGTTGGGGATGGAAAGTCAGCCAAACTCGAAACAGCGTCAAAACAGCCTTTCTGTTTCGATGGAATGGAACAGAACAGCTGTTTGAACTCAAAATGAGATTCGATGTGAAACACTGTTCCGTTGAAACTGAAGGCAAAATGGAATGGTGCCAGTTTGCACAGTGCTAACATTTATCTATTCTGCTCTTAAATTGTAAGGATGACTATTCTGTGATCTCTCAAGAGTAGTTAGACACAGGAATAGATTATTTAAAGTTCTGCCTGATAGCCAACCTAAATTTCCTTTGTTGGAATTTTGAGCCAGTTTCTTTCCCAGCCACCTGTGACTACAGAATAGTCTTATCACCATCCTCTGTAACCAGCCTTCATGTGGAAGACTTATTAAATCCTCCTTGATATTCTGTTGAGATTTAATCTTCTAAATTTTTGTTACCTTCTGCTGAATACTTTTTAATTTGCCCGCTACCTTTTTTTTTGTTTGTTTTTGAAGTGCAGAACCCAAAACAAACAAACGAATGTCAGGTTTCACCTGATGAATAGAATGGAAGAGTCACTTCCTTTGATTTGCAAGTGACCATCTTGGTAATTCAGCCCAATATGGTATTGATCTTTTTGCAACAAGAACATTCTATAACCACCAGGTCATTTTATGAAGTACTGCAGCCTAGCTAGCCATTCTCTAATCTATACTTATGCATGTGATTTATTCCATCCTAAAATCAAGACTTTTTTAACTTGTCCTCTTTTGAATTTAACTCAACTTTGGATCACTCTTTTCAGTTTCCCAAAGTAATATCTGAATCTTAATCCTGTCATCCAGAGTGTCTGCAACTCTACTGAGCTTCATGTCATCTATGGATTTGCTAACTAAATGCTTAGTCCCATCCTCCAACCCGTAACAGATCCCTGGAGAATCCTATTTGATACCTCCTCCCATTTAGAAATTAGGCTGTTGATGATTACTCTTGAGCACTATATCTAACCAAGTGTGTATTTACCTTGAAGTACTTCTGTCTACACTGTATTTCCTTAGCTTCATAATGGTAATTATGTTGATATCCTTAAGATGAGGATATTGCATCTACTGCTATCTTACTATTCATGAAGCCTTGCGCCACGTTATAGGAGGAAATCAGCTTAATCAAATAAGACTTGCTTTTGGCAAATCCATGTTGACCATTTCTAATGACCAGGTTCTACTCCGGTGCTTAGAAACATTACTTGATGACCTACTCCATAATCTTTCTGAGCACTGAAGTGAGACTGACCAATCTGTAATTCCCTAGATCCTCCTTCTTCCTTTCTTAAAGGTGGGCATGCTTTTTATCCTCTTCCAGTTGTCTGAGATCTTGCCAACCTCAATGAGTTCTCAGAGAAATAGCCCATGGCTTTGCAATTATGTCACCTAATTCTTTACTTATTGAGGATGCATTTCATCTAGCCTTGTTGACTTAACATCCAGCTTCTCTAGTGAATGTTTTGATTATAAAGATAGGAAATAGCATTCTGTTACTGTTCCTCCTCTGACATGAAAAAAAAAATCAGCACTGACTAGTAATTCTGCCAGTTTGACTCAGAGAGGAGCAGGAAGAGAGAAGAAAACAAATTAAATGAATTCCTGATGTAATATTTAGAGGGCTGTTACTAAGCATTTCACTTAATTTGATATTAACACTAATATGTACCAGTTGGTCAGATAAAGAAAATTGTTTGGCTCTTTTATTAAGAAAGAAAGACAGAAAGACCAAAATACCCCAAACCCCTAAAAGTGATAAGCTAAGCGATGATGAATGCCCTTCAGTGGTACAAGTATGGAAGTGTGAACCAGTGAAGCAGAAAAAAGTATTTCAGCCTGCAACTGACCCTTTGTTTCAGCAATGGGTTTGCAGGCAGTAATTGACTTATAGAATTTTTTTTTAATGCAGGTCTTTAATTTTTAAATTCATGGCCCATTAGAAAAGCAAATCTGTTTTTATAAAAATGTATGGAAGACAATATATTAAAATATTTAATAGTATTTATTAAATACCATTTACTCTGCCTTAAAAAATAGTCTGCGCCATGTTTCAAATGTACTTTAAGAGCTTATAACCATATTCCTAACTCTTCTTTCATTGCAGCTGCAATGCATTTACTGTTTGCAGCAGCAATTGTCAATGATGCTATCTGAGGTCAGAATATGGATATAAATATTTCAGTTGGATTTAAAAAAAACAAGCCTTACAAAATATCCTTATTTATGGTTTTTAGTTGGGCTTTGGTCCACACTGTTTTCTTAATGTTTATTGAATCTTGTATAAAAAATCTTGTTGAAGCATAAGCTTTCATGTTAAATGATTTTTAATTTTTCTGTAAGGGAAAGCGTATAATTGGATAGTTATACTATGTTTCTAAATACTAAAACAGTTTAAACCTTTTTTTTTTTGTAGGGGAGGGTTTATTTTTGGCTTTTAATTTAACTGGAAAATGGGCCTTATTGAACAGGTTGGAAAAATGGGCAGAATGAAATAGGATGCAGTTCAACAGAGACAAATGCAAAGTGCTGCACCTGGGCAAAACAAACCACCAACACACTTACAGGCTGGGGGATGACCTTCTCAGCAGCACAGCAGCAGAAACGGATTTTGGAGTCATAGTTGATGCCAAGATGAACATGAGTCGTCAATGTGATGAAGTGATCAACAAGGCTAACCGCACTTTATTGTGCATTAGCAGATGCATGACGAACATGTTCAGGGAGGTGATCCTCCCCCTCTATGCAGCACTGGTCAGGCCGCAGCTGGAGTACTGCGTCCAGTTTTGGGCACCGCACTTCAAGAGGGATGTGGAGAATCTTGAGAGGGTTTGGAGGAGGGGCACTCATATGGTCAGAGGCCTGCAGGCAAGGCCCTACGAGGAGGGACTGAGGGACCTAGATCTCTTAAGCCTTCGCAAGAGTAGGAGTAGGAGATGCTCTATTTCCAAGGCACCTCCTGGAGTAACTAGGAACAATGGCCACAAGTTGACGAAGAGCAGGTTTAGGTTGGACATTAGAAAGAACTTCTTCACAGTAAGTGTTGCCAGAATCTGGAATGGGCTTCCAAGGGAGGTGGTGCTCTTCCTACCTTGGGGGTCTTCAAGAGGAAACTGGGCAAACACCTAGTGCTCTTTCCTGCCCAGGGCAGGGGGTTGGACTTGATGACCTACTGAGGTCCCTTCTGACCCTAACATCTATGAACTCAAGCCTTTGTTTTTACTTGTCTTTCAAATGTATACCCCTCCCCTCCCTTTCCAATTAGCAAAATCAAAATTGCCTTTTATAACTGATTTAATTTCAAATCAGCAAATGTGTGTAATGCTGTGGTTGAATTTGTATTAGAAGTTTCTCTTCTGGTAAAAAAAAAAAAAAAACTCTGGGAAAATTCTGGGCTGAAGCAATACTGTGTTACGTATTTTGGGAAATTAGTCACGTTTTGAGCTTGTTAATAAAGTCTGGAAAAAACAGCAAGATGGTCTCTTCTGGGAGCCTTTGAAAATGAAATGTTTGTAATGTACTTTCTGGCAATATGTGGGCCTGATTTTCTCCTGCTTTGGCTCTCAAGTTGTCTTTCCCAGAATGCAAAGATGGTATCAAATGCTAGCATTCAGATTTCTGCTCACAAAGTGGTGGGGGGGTTTTTTTTTTTGTTTCCTTTTCCTTTTTCCCTAAAGCTAGTAAATGCATTACAAAGCACACTGAAGAGTCAGGTTCTGCAATTGCCTGCCATCAGTTAAGCCCTTTGCTGTGTAACATGGCACCTTTCCAGAAAAATGAGTGGTTTCATTTGTTTCCTAAATGCAAGTAATTTGCCCCTGCAAATCCTTTCCAGCTACAGTGTATTAAAGCTGTATTGTTGTGTTCCTCTTTTCCATAGAGGGAGTGAAGTGTATTTGTAATCAACTTTCATTAACCACAAGGATTGATGCTGAGCATCCTGAACTTAGGAGTTACGCAGAGAGTCGAGGATGGTGGAATGGAGATGCAGAATTCAATTTTGCCAAAGTGTTTTCTCTGGCAGAGGACCACGTAAAATGCTGCGCAGGCAAGGAGAGCCTAGATAACCAAGATGGTAAGTGTCAATGATCCCTTTCTTTGCATGTGGTCCTTGCTGTTTGATTTCTGCTTTTCTCAACCAGACCTTTTGTAGTTGCGTACATGTAGGGGAATGCCTTTGCTCTATTCTATAAACCATGTAAACATAATCCATAGCTGATTGGTAATCAAGAGATAATTGCACCTAGTTTCATTACAGATATGTTAACAAAATCCACAAAGGCCTTAGCCTTCACCCCTACTTCGCTTAAATTTTAGAATCACAAACTTCTGTTTAATTGCTTTATGCTGCTCTATCCTGGTGCGTACACCCTTTGCATGTTTTATAAATGGCTGCTGTTTGCAACCCAGCCCCTGCCAGAGGCTGCACCTCCCAGTGATCAGCAGATATTGTGAAGGGAATGTACAGGCAAAAGCAGGAGCTAAGACCCTAGGGGTGCTGCCTTTGCTACAGCACATAGAATAAACTAAATGTGGCAGGCAGCAGGATCCTGGGGATGCCCCTTTTGCTGCCATGGCTGGAGTGTACTGCCAGCTTCCAGAGCCACCATGGGCCACATCCATGGGCCAAATCCAACCTGTGGAAAAAAAACAAACCAACTGGGCTATAAATTGCACAGAGGTCAACTGGGTTGACCTCTGTTTTAATGTATAGAAAAAAGTAAAAGCAAGATCATGCCAGTTATCTCCTACCTCAAAAAGCTAATTTACCTTAAAATGTGTCAGGTCTTGTCTTGTCTATGAGGATATTAACATCCCAGTAAGGCATTTGAGAGCGGGGAGAGAAACACTTGCTTGTTGTTTGTGGAACCAGCCTGCAGCTGAAAATTGTTGAAATAAGTGTATCTTCAGGTACAACTGAAGAATGATTACACGCAGAGTAGAGCTTTGATAGCATTTCAGCTGGCATAAAGGGGTTTGCAGTTCAGTCCAGAGCTTGCTAATCAAGATAGCTAGATCTGGCCCAAACTTTGGCTATAGACAGATATTAAAAAAGACAGAGCCTGAATTGATTCAATCTTTGCAGGTTAGTCTAACCTGCCTAGATTGAACCAGTTTGCAAGCAACAGACATTCCCTCTGGACTGAGGAATGCCTTCAGTGGCTCAGGCCAGGAACTGGGGAGGCGCTAGAGCAGCCTTTGGCTGCAGGAAAGCTGTGCTAGGGGGTCATGGCCAGCCACAGCAGTAGCCTGGAGTGAACTGGCCAGAGAGAGGGTTTAATTCCCTTTCCCTGTTCCACAGACCCGAGCCAGGGTCTGCCTGGCACTCCCTCCTCACTGTCATAGTGGTGGGGGCATGGCCAGACACTGGTCAGCATGGGCCCCTGAGGCAGAGGGGGCACAGAGGGGGTTTATTCCCCCTCCAGCCCCTCGGGGACTGCAGCCAGGTTCTGCCAGTCTCAACTGCCACCACCACTGATCACTCCCTGCATGGGGCGAGCGGTGGAATAAGGCCCGTCCCTGCCCCTCTGCCAAATGCCAGAGGGAGGGGAAATAACCCCCCTCACTGCCCCCTCACCTAAGGAGCACTGCTGGCCAGCCTCTGGCCACACCCCCACCCCTGGCACTGGAGTGGCGAGGGGGGAGCACCCATAACGGGAGCAACATCCCCTCTCATGGCTTCTTGGAGTGCATGCCTCTTCCTGGTTGGGGGGTTGCACTGCAGGCAGAGGTGGGGTGGAGTGGGGCAGGCAGATCTGCCACAGACTGTACGGGGCGAGCAGTGGCACCAGGGCTCAGAGGGGTGGCCATAGCCCCCCAAGTCCCCTCCTAGTGCCGCTCATCCCATGCAGTCTGTGACTGCTCTGCCTACCTGGCTCCCATTCCTGTCTGCAGTGCTGCCCCCCTGCTGGGAAGAGGCTTGCACTCCCCGGACACTATGACAGGCTGCTGCCCCCATCAGGGTTGCTCCTCCCTCCCTGCTCCAGCAGCTGGAGCAGGGGTGTGGTTAGAGGGCAGCCAGCAGAAACGCTTCGGCAAGGGGGCAGGGAGGGGCGTTATTTCCCCCTCCCTCTGGTGTCTGACAGGGGGCTTATCCCTCTACTTACCCCACGCAGTGAGTGATGGGCGGTGGTGGTCAGGTCAGGCAGACCCTGGCTGTGGTTCCCCAAGGGCAGAGTGGGGAATAAACCCCATCCTTGCCGCCTCTGCCTCAGGCGGCCATTCTGGCCGTCTGGTTGTTCCCCTGGCCCTGCTGCTGCAGCAGCCAGGAGGGAGTGCCAGGCAGACCCTGGCCAGTTCACTCCAGACTACTGCTGATACTGGCCATGCCCCCTGCTGCTGAAGCAGCTAGAGGAGAAATATCTGGAGGGTCTGTGCTGGAAATGGAAATTAGAGAATTCTTTTAACTGCACCAAAATGCTAGGAAAAAAGTTGTGGTGCTCTGTAACAGCATCACATTTCTCTACAGTCTTACAACTGTAGATATTTCCATGTAATAACATGCAGGTTAAGTTGGATATGACTTTTTTTTTCTCCTTCTTAAATTACAAGGCGGGGGGATGAGCCTTAGCTTGGTTTAAGACTGCTTGCACTTTGCAGGGCATTCACTTTCATGCTCTTTTTGTAACTACTGTTTCATTGAGTTCACTTGTCTAGGATAGTTAAAGTAAGGAAATCCCTGCCTCGAGCAGGGGGTTGAACTAGATGACCTCCTGAAGGTCCTTTCCAACCTACTTTTTTTTCCCCCCCTCCCCACTCCTGTGATTCAAATTCCCCATATGGGTGAGAAGCCTAGATAGTGGGTGTCTGGTTCCCCAGATCTGGTTCCCCCTAGCCACTCAGTTGTCGGGAACAAAAATTGTGGCAGGTGGCCTTCCCAACCACCATTTTGTTGTCAGTGCATGTCCTAGGTATGTGTATAGTTGTCTACATATGCATGGCTATGTACCCAGAAATAAAATTCCTACTTGCCTGTAAGTGCCAAAAATGCAGTGTAGATGACCAGATGCTTAAATACCAAAACTGGACTAGAATATCACCACAGGCCATTTGAAAACAAATGGAACACCAGTCACTATTATTCCCACTCTGTCCTTTGTAAGCTGGATGCATGTTGGGGGGTAGTGGACAGTGGAGAAAGTCAATTGTATCATGAATAGAGGTGCACTGATACATTGGTTCATATCGTATTGGCACCCATAAAAAGCAAAATTGACATTATCGGCTTTCGGCTTTTTTTGGCTGATGTGGCCGATAATGTCGCCAATTAAATGTCACATGCATGTGCACAGCTCAGCAGCTTGGAGAGCAGCATCTGGCTGGTAAATCTGTGGAGGGAAAAGGGGCAGGGGGAGGGAAGGGGTGTGTGTGGGGGTGGGGAGTTGATTGAGGCCCCTGCAGTGAGGGAGGGAGTAGGGCTTGGGGTTGGGGCAGAGGGACAGTTGCAGGGGGGGGGCAGCTATGGCAAATTCTGGGGTGGCCACAGCCCACCCTATAGCCCCCCTCCCAGTGCCACCACTGCCTACCTTGCGTGCAGCCCCAGCCCATATTGGCAATCGGATCAGTATTGGTCGATATGGCTTGTTAATATTCGGCCAAAAAAATCTTTATTGGTGCACACCTAATCCTGAAAGGTGAGGCAGGCTGAGTAACACAAGGCTGTAGAATGCCAAGTATTATATGTGTGTAGTATTTCCTCTGAAAGGGAAGTCTCAGACCTTGAAGTTTGTGCTAACAGTTCTCCAGGGTTTCTTTTAGTCTTTCCAAATCCAGATATGTCCTCCTTCGTATTAGGGATTCTGGTCATGTTTTCCAAAAGGCATCTGCTACATGAGGTACATGGATTGCCACTCTAAGGCTGGGCACCTGTTCCAGCCCTACTGGGGGAGGGTATTTTGACATGTGGAGCACCATGTGAAGAAGGCTGCTCTTTTCTCCATGCAGTTTTGCTAGTGACTGATGGAAAATGTTTACAAATGGAAGCCAGGAATCCCTTCCACTATTAGGGCAGCATCCCTCTTCCTGAACCTTAGCATTGGGCTCTCTCCTATTTCTTCTCCTTCTGTCCTCTGAGTACTTTCCCTCTTTGCTGTCCACTGTCTGGGCCAATCCCCAATGTGAAGGTGCTTGGCCTGTTGCCTGATGATTGGGTTGTGATGTGGGAGCTTATTGCTCAAATCCTGTTGGGAGTGTTGAATCTGAAAACTGGGTTCTCTGGGCTTCTCTTGTCTTTGGTAAGTGCTTTAACGACTTTGCTATTGGGCACATGGTTAGAAGCTTGTGTAGACACCAAGAAGTTACTAGGTGTGGTTCTTGACTTACTGTAATTTGAAGGTTTATGTGCACTTCTGTGTGTCCGTGATGAAGTTGAATCACAGCAAAGCATAAATGGAGCTAGATGTCTTCTGGCTAGCATTTAAGTTTCTTCTCATAATGCACAGTAGGCACAAACATAGTGCTGTAGGGTGATAACATACCCATATGAGCCACTTACCCATGTATGTGTGGTTCAACCTGTTCTACAAGATGAAATAGTGTGATTGGGCAACTAAGTGCCAAAAAGCTGCATTTTATTGGCATGTCTTATAAAAATAGAGTTCTGCCCTGAGCTAGCTGCTAGCTGAGCAGATTTATTTGACTGCTATATTTCAGGGTTCTTCACTTTGATACAAGCTGCTAATAAGTGGAATGCCACATGCATTCTTTTTATGACAGTGTTCGCATGCGGTATTTGCATTTACAAAGCTACTGAAGTAAAAGAAATTTCTTTGGATCAGACCATAGTGCACCATGTGTGTGTGTGTGTGTCTTTCATGCAGGAGGTATTTCTGCACAAACAATGATGGACATTCTACGTGACAAAGATCATGGTGTCTGCGTGGACTCTGAATCTTTCCTTACTACGGCTAGCATGGTATCTATGTTACCTCACAACCACAGTTCTCCATGTATTCACTTCTTCACGGGCACGCCAGACCCTTCAAGGTAAGTTAGGGTATGTGGGGCTGTTTCTGGTCAAAGATGGGGTGTAGGCACTAAAAGTGAGGTTCTGGCTGAGTCTTTGTGTACCAAAAGCTACTAAAGCAAGTGTGGTGACAGATCTAACTTAGTTTTATAGTTTCATAGTTTCTAGGGTCGGAAGGGACCTGGGCAGATCATCTAGTCTGCCCCCCTGCCATGGCAGGAAAGAGTACTGGGGGTCAAACGACCCCAGCAAGATGGTCATCTAACCTCCTCTTAAACCCCCCCAGGGTGGGAGCCTGCACCACCTCACTTGGAAGCTGGTTCCAGACCCTAGCCGCCCTGACCGTGAAGTAGCGCCTCCTGATGTCCAACTTAAACCTTCCCTCCACCAGCTTGTGACTGTTATTCCTGGTCACTCCTGGCGGTGCCCGGGGGAACAGGGACTCCCCCAGTGCCTGTTGATCCCCCCTGACTAGTTTATAGCAGGCCACAAGATCCCCCCTCAGCCTTCTCTTCTGGAGGCTGAACAGGTTCAGGTCCCGTAACCTTTCCTCATATGACCTTCCCTGCTGTCCCTTGATCATGCGAGTGGCCCTCCTCTGGACCCTCTTGATGCTGTCCACATCCCTCTTAAAGTGCGGCTCCCAGAACTGGACGCAGTACTCCAGCTGCGGCCTGACCAGTGCCGCATAGAGGGGGAGGATCACCTCCTTGGTCCTGCTTGAAATGCATCTGTGGATGCACAACAAGGTACAGTTGGCCTTCCTAGCCGCCTCCCCACACTGCTGAGCCATGTTCATCTTGGAGTCAATAATGACTCCAAGATCCTTTTCCATTTTCTACACCTCCAGCTCTGAGAGAGATGCATTTTAGTGGAGCAACAACCTATCTTCATCTGCAGTTCCGCTAAGTTATAAGCCACGGGGATGTGCCAACCTGCATGCACCGTCATGTAATGATGACGGTGCATGCAACTTGGATGACTTGCAGCTGGTCTTGCATTACTGAACAAAAAACAAAGAGGGTGTATAACTTCTTTCTCCTTCTCATCTTCCTGCACATGCTCTCAGTCTGTGCTGTCCACCCAAGAAAATGAGGTTGGATGACAGCAGAACTGAGAACCTCCTCCAGCATTAACTGGCTTACCTGGTTTTATGCAGCACGCACATGCACTCTTTCTTCTTTGAAGGAAGGATTAAATGGCATCACTAACATGTGCCCTGTGGTAGGAGCTAGAATGGATAAGGACTGCATGGAGAAATTCCTCTGGAAAGCCATGTAATGATGACGGTGCATGCAGCTCTAAGCAGCCTGTCCCTACATCCTCCAGAGACAGGAGGGAGGAGTGGCCAGAGGGCTTCATATCTGGGATGCAGAACACCTTCTTGGGAGTAGTAGAGAGGTTGCCATAACTTTATTTCAGGGTTGCTTCAGTCTCCAGCCAAATGCAGGGTCGAGGTGGCATAAACAGATTTAAGGGGGCATTATGTTTGTCTCCTAGTGGACTGTTTTCTGTTCGCTGCTGCCTGAGAACCATAGGGCAGGATTGGTGCTCTCCCATTTAAAGATGAAGCTGAATTCTCCATGTTGTAGGAGCCACTTTGGCCTGTGCAGGAAATTCTTCATTTGCTTTTAGCACACTGGCTTAAAAGAAGGAGTGGTGAGGAGGGAGGAGGCAGGTTCGTCAAAAAGATTCTGGGGCAAGAGATGGGATAGCTTCACTGTGCCTGATCTAATGCAACTAAAGCAAGTCTTTTGTTCCAGCCTGTAGGCCCTAACTACAAAGGGTGAGAGCTGCCACTGTCCGTTATGTCCAAGTACAGCTCAGATAATGTAGAAATAGGGTGATCAAGTGTTTTTACTAGAAGCATACATTAAACCAGTTCAGCTAAAAAACAAGATATATAATGTACAGTCTAAATACACAATGCAACTGGGATGTTGGTTGGGTTTTACCACCTTTTATGAAGGGGTTAAATATGAGGCGTAGTCCAAATGTAACTTCATAAATTTAAGATGCTGCAGGTTGGCACATCCCCGTGGCTTATCACTTAGTGGAACTGCAGATGAAGATAGGTTGTTGCTCCACTAAAATGCATCTTTCTCAGAGCTGGAGGTGTAGATTTGGTGTTTATCTTTGAGTGTGCTAGAAATTATTTCCCGTTAGAGTTTTAGCAGAGAGCCTGGGAAAAAAAATTGCTGCATTGTCTTGCATACATCATGCACTTGGAATGTGCATTCTAAGCAAAGGAATATGGTAATCTTCCTTCAGGGAGAGAGGGAGTAATGCTGCAAGTGCTGCACAGGATGTTCCCTAACATGGCTGTGGACACTTTCCACGGAAACTTTTGCCCTTGTACCCAGGGCTTGGCTCAGCTCAGCTCTGCTGTATTTGAAAGCCAGTGGCTTTCAGCTAACTTGGCAGGTGCTGCTGGCTAGGATTGGATCCTCAGGTGACCTGGCAGATGCTACTGGCTGCCCACCCAGATCAGCTCAAAAAGCAGAAGGGTTGGGTAATTTGACTCAATCAGTAGCATCTGTGGTATCCTGCAGCTACAGGGTTAACAGAGCAGCTTGCTTCCTCCTCCCCCACCCCCCCCCACCCCCCCTGCAGCTGCCTGCTTCTTTTATTTTAAATCCTGGGGAAATACTGTATTTACCAGGGTTTTCAAGGAAAGATCTTTCTTTTTTTTAATTTTGCCTTTCAAAAACCAAGTGCATATTTTACTTTGGGGGAGGGGAGGAGGGGCATGTTGTATGTGAGACTGCAGTCTAACAAATGCAGGTAACTTGCAGTTCAGTACTTAACATCTACAAGTCATTAAATGCTCAATAGACTTTGTTTAGATGGTTTACAAGGGGGACTTAATGGGTGGTATGCTCCACCTATCATCTTCCTGTACACCTTTGAATTGTTTTCAAGATGTGGATTTTTGTTGTTGTTCTCAACTCTCTGAATCCAGTGGAAATAGGAATTTCAGTAAACACCCACTATATGTGGAAAATAAAAACCGTTTGGCTAATCTTGGTAAAATGATCAATAGTTTTTCTATTAGCATTCCATATAATCTTCTTATGCTTGAAATACCACAGCAGGGATGATTTAACTTGTTCAGAGTTCTGGCTTTTGTAATTGAAAAGGAATTTGCAATGGAGGCGAGTTACCCTTGTAATGTCACATCCTCAATATATAAAAGGGATCAGCAGAAAATAGTAAACAATTTAAGTGTACTCTAATTTCTTAAGGAAGATTATTTTAGTTTTGAAAAGGAGAGTAATTCTTTCCTCGCAACATTATAAAATAATGGCTGCACAAGCATTTACGAAAGCTTAGTGACTTCCTTGCCATTGTTCTGGGCTTTTGTTTCCAATGCTGTTGTCAGAGTAGACGAGGTTCTTTGGGTAAATTGGATATCTTCTATTAGACCAACTAAAATAGTTGGAAAATTTTCGTCTTTGCAAGCTTTTAGGTACACACTTCTTCAGGCAGAGGGAGCATCTGCAGTCGTTTTGTGCTCTCCTGGATGGGATAGAAGCTAGTACGCAAGAATGCAGGTCAGTGAAAATGCAAATGTGTGGCAGTGAGGGTCAGAGGGAGTGAGAGACAATGGGTGAGAGACAGGTGGGGAGGAGGGGAAAGGAAATGGTGACCTGGTGATGGAATATAGCTGGTAAATTGTAGAAAGGCTCCCTGGGTTATCAGATGGCAGGCAGGTTATAATGTGCCATAAATCCAATGTCTATATTTAATCCATGATTTTTTGTATCCAGTAGATTGATGAAGTGAAGTTTGTAGGCTTATCTGCAAAAGGTGTTTTGTAAACTCCCTTTGAGGATTAGAACTGAGAGGTTGGAGAGGGAGTGGTTATCTTATTAGAGTAGAAGTTTGAGGTTTAGAAAAAAGAGTTTCTTCCTTAAATCATGGAAGTGAACAAAATCGGGAGTTCTCTTCCCCAAAACTAAATTAAGATGATTCTCTTTGTGTCAGTTCAAAGAATCTGCCATTTCTTAATTTCCAGAGATGTTTTCCTAATGCCTTGTGTACAAAAACCCTGTTTTATTTACTTTTTAAGTGTTTTGTTTGTGGGTTTTTTCCCTCCCCTCTTTTTAGCTTTTATGGAGATGCTGACCCAGCATTTAGTGTTAAGGACAGAGTAAAAGGATGCAGTTCAAATCTAATTCTTTAGAATATGTAAAATATAACTTTCTCCCTTCTTCATTTAATCATTTTTGGTGTTAGGGGAAAAGATCATATTAGAATATGAAAAATGACACAATCACAGCTGTTTTAGAACTGTGTAACCCACCATTACAATTCTCTTCCAGATCTATGTTCCTATTGAATGCAATCTGAGTCCACTCCCTAAAATTGCAAGCTACCATATAATAGATGATGAAACCACAAGGGTCCTCAAGAATTTCTACTCCCACCCTCTCCTGCAGTAAACTCAAAATTGCTACATACAGTCACAGAAATGAATGGATCAAGAGATCTTTTATCTTTATTCCCCTACCACAATCCATACCCCAGGCATCGTAAACTATGCCTAAACCATTCCTGACATTTTGGTCCATCTTATCTTTTAAAACCTCTAACTACTAAGATTCAAATGGAAACAGGCTTCCTAGATAATCTGTTTAGTAATTTTAACTAGTCTTAGAGTTTGAAAGTCTTCCCCATCTAAACTAAATTTAAATTGCTTTAAGTCCATTATTACCTGGCCTTATCACAAGTGGACATGAAGAATAGTTTATAACTTTTTACTGTAAACTTCATGTATCTGAAGATTTACCTCCACTCGCTCCATTATAGATTAAACAAACCCAGTTCTTTCAGTGTTCCTTTACTGATCATCTTTTCTAGACCACTGAACATTGTTGTCCTTTTCATCCTCACTTTCTACAACTGGTTCTTGAATTTGTTTCCTTGAAGTGCTGTGCCCCAAATTGAACATAGTACTCCTCAAAATTCCATAAAGTGCAAGGAAACCTAAAACTTTTCCTCCCACACATTAACATGCTTGAAATTTCTCTTAAATGTAGCTTGTTGAAATGCTAAGTGGATACTTCCAGAATTGAAACACCAAATTGATACTTTGTTGATGGGTGTTTTGTTTTGTTTTTTTAATTCAGCTTTATCCAAAATATACCGGATCAACCTGAAGTTGCAGCTTTTGGAATGGGGGCAATCAGTTCTTTTTGATTTGGGAGTTACACTATGCTCTG
Organism: Alligator sinensis; assembly: GCF_000455745.1. Lineage (NCBI taxonomy): Eukaryota > Metazoa > Chordata > Crocodylia > Alligatoridae > Alligator > Alligator sinensis. The sequence goes on from NW_005841933.1 coordinate 2,972,370, forward strand.
TCTCCGCCCTAACTTCTCCCTGCCTTCTGTGTGCTTGGGAGGCAACTGAATTCCTGGCTGTCTCAATTGCTTCCAACTGGTAAGGGGAGTAGATGAAAGGGTATGCAAGCCTGTGCCTACTGTGCAGACCCAAAATAAGAACATATGTAAGGTTACAAGTAGAACCTGTTGTGTATGTAAGAGAAGCTGGTTAACTACAAGTGGCCATAGGTTTCTGTACTGTCATAACAAATCAGTGGAGGGAAAGTTTTAGATGAATAGCAGGCCCCATCTTTTAAATGTTTTTAATCACTGGAGTAACTGCTCAAAAGTAAAATCTTTGCTTTTATTGCTTAAAGCTGGAGAAGACAGCACTGGAGAATATTATTTATTGGTAAGGTGACCATATGTCCTGGATTGGCTAGGACAGTTCCGGATTTTGGAGGCCAGTACCAGCCAGCCAGTGAAAATTAAAATGCCCCTGGTTGCGGGACACAATTGCTTTAAAATATTGATTAGTGTAATTAACTGTTACTTCAGAGGTGTTAACAATAGGTCATTAACAGGCCAGTGACTGCCTGGATCCTGCAGCAGTGGATTGAGGTGGAGGGCAGTGTCCCAGATTTCAGATTCTCCTATATAGTTACCCTATATATAGGGATGTACTAAACAGTTCGATCTATGGATGAGTATCTTTTACTGTTTAAACGCTTATGAAATCCAAGTGAGCTGTCTGCTGCATTGTTCAAACCACATGCAACTTCCAAGTTTTTTTTATGCTGACATTAAGAATGGCAGCTCTTTATATTGTGGCAAAGCAGATTGGGCAAAGGAGGAGAATGCCAGCGTGATTCTCCTAGATGACCCAAGGTCTTAATTATTAGATGACTCTGAACTGTCTTTTTGTACTTGTGTGTTCATGCAGAGGTCCTTTGGTGCTGAAGGGAGTCCCACTATCTTGCACCTGGCAGGTTGAATGTTCATTGAACCCTGGGCAGGGCACTGATATGTTTTGCTTCTCTAAACTATCCCTTGGCCTTACCAAGGCTAATTATTCTCCTATCTACCTAACCTGATTGTAAACAAAGAGGCTTATGGAGATTCCTCTCTGCATCCAAGTAAATAAAATAAGGTTTGTACATAAGGCATTAGATTTTAACTTGATAAGTAGCAATTCCAGGGAGATGTCTTCTTTTCTACAGTGCCTGTAATCTCATGCAGAGTAAACTCCAGTCTTTACTACAGACATGAGGAAGTTACAAATTTACAGCTCAACAGGCACATCTATACAAGATGCTAACTGCGCAGTAGCCTAATAACACTGCAGTACCATGCTGGGCAAAAACTGTGCTAATACACTACTGTGCAGTAGTATTGGGCTACTGCACAGTAATGTGAGTTGCTGCACATTGATTTATTTCTTGGTTATCCAAGTATTAAACTTAATGCACAGGAACTATGGCACATTCATGAATGTGTAGGCATGCACAATAGTTACTGTACATACATTTTCCACATGCATGCTCTTAACAAGCAATAAGCATGATGCATCTTACCCTACTTACCTGCACTCCCCATTGTCCTGAGCCACTGACAGGAAGTATAATCTGCCCCAATGTGCATGGTGTTAACCACAGTGGAGTTCATAATGGACAATATCCTCTTTACAAACCTACTAGCCTAATGGAACGCCACCTTCTTAGCAGGTTTTCCAGGGGCTAAAGATTTAGTGGGCTTGCAGATGACTTGTTCCCCTACTAGTGGTTGTCTAGTGTTAAGGATGGAGCTGCTTTTGGGACAGGACAAGCTTGCACTGTCCTTGTTGCAGGCATAGAGGATTTTTCATGTTTATCTGGTTGTGAGAGAACAGGTGCAACAAGGCAAATTAAAGAAAACAACTCGCCTCTGTGCTTCCTGTGCCTTCTGTTCCCCACTAACACTTAACCCCCCAAAACTCCCCTCCACCCCAAACCATAAAAGGCTTTTGATGCAAACAATGTGGCTTGCTCAAACACTATTCGAATAGGCTTCCTTTGGTGCAGAGCTTCAAGATAGTAATGGATAGAGCAGCAGCAACAAATCTTTGGTTTGTTCAGTCATTGCTTACAAACCTGCTGTTTCATAAGTCTTGTGACCTTCACTCTGAAGTGAAGGTAACTGCAGTGGTGTATGTAGAATATTTGTGCTGAGTTCAAACCAAGAGACGTGATCTTAAGAGTTAAATCTAGAGTTCTGTTCTGAGCTTGTGCCTAATTCCAGGCTAAGATGGAAATTTGAGTATTTTCTTTGCAAGCATTGGCTTTCTTGTTTGTAGCCTGCTGTTTGATGCCAAATCTCCACAGATATTTAGTATGTTGTGTAATAACTTGTTAAATTTTCCTATAGAATGCTTTGGGAATTCATCCACTTTCAGCTCGTTGGTTTATTTCAGAAAAATCAAGAACATGACTTGTAAGGCAGGGGAAAAGGCTTTGACATGTAATTGCTCTTGTGTGAGAGTAGAACTAGAAAAGTGATTCTCAACCTTGGCTTCAAGATGTGTAAGGAGATAAGCAGATAAGGTCATATTCAGGGTCTCTGTGCCTGGCTGCTCCCCCACCTGTCTGGCCCCTCTACAAGGAGCTAAGTGCTGTAATTAATAAATCAAGTCATTTTGAAATGGGGTTCTTATCATGTTGCAAAAGTTAAGGAAGGGTATCTTGAGTCTGACAAGGGGTGCCTTGAATCTAAAAATGTTGAGAACCACTGAACTAGACAGTAGTTTTGGATTGTAGGACTTGAGAATGTTGGCTATCATAGATTGGGGGAAGATTAACCATAGACTGAGGGAGCAAAACAGGAGGTTGCTAAGAGGAAGACATTGGGATTTAAATAATGAACATGATGTTTACCAAAACTATCCAGGGAAGGAAACTGAGGGCTATCTTTTTACAAAACTGGGAAACTGCAATGAAGGGGAATGCAAGGGGCTATAATGTAAAGCTTTGCAAGAAGTGGAGAACAGTTATTAAAAGCAAATAATTTTCTTTTCTTATGACATATATTCCTCTCCTGAAAACTTATTTTTGTACCGCTGACCTCAGTCCTCCACAATCAAAACACATGCAGTGAACTAATGGTTCCACAAATCTGTCCATAGTAGCCTAGTTAAACTACTGATTGATATACAGAATGCTTGCAACAGTCTTATTTCTTTCAGGTCCATATTTAAGCCTTTCATTTTTGCTGACGATGTCAAACAAGTACCAAAGGTTCAGTCTCCATCTCTCGGTGATGACGATCCTGCAAAAACGATACCTCGATTCCAGGAAAAACCCGACCGCAGGCATGAATTGTATAAGGCACATGAGTGGGCCCGTTCTGTAATTGAGACTGATGAGGTAAGGCTTCTAGGACTTGTAGACTATCAGACACTGCTGCTTTTTCTTAACGGTGACATTATCTTTTGGGAGGAATGACAATTTCTCAATGGGTTTGTGACCTTGCGCTTCGTTCGGTTTGGTAAAATCTGTGAAATCCTTTTTACGTAGCAATTTCTGCATGTAATTTAAAGGAAACATACATTCTAAAAAAGATTTCATAATATCACTTCACTTAACTTGGAAAAATGTAAACATACGTGGTATCTTTGTTTTTAAGAAATGCTGGCTGCCAAAAATGATCCATCAGATGCTGGCAGGCTGTTCATTATGCAAAGCCTAACATTGGCAAAATTTTAAGAATAAAAAGTTATTTGCCTCTGCAAATGTGGTAGAGATGGGATTGGTTTCTTGAGTGCTGTCTTAGCACTGTCAAAGTTTTGAGGGCATGAAAAGAAGCTGTCAGACTACCATACTTGTTGCTGGAAGAAAGACATAGTAAAACTTGTCTGCACAGCCATCAGATTATTCAATACCCATCATTGTATGCAGAGTCACTGTAGCCAGTGTTGAAGAATTAATGGGACATCATGTTGTACAATAAGGTAGGAGTGTTGCAAGTCCAACTATACTGTACAGGCCGACTGCCATTCCAGCATCTCAAATGTAAGTTGTGGGTTTTGTGGGGGGAGGGTGTGTGTGGAAAAGGGCATTTCTTTAAGATAAGACAGCTTATTTAAGTCTCACTTCAAACATGTATTCTTTCTTTTGGTGTGTAAGCCTAAAGAGTTGGTATAATCAGTCTTGTCCGAGCTGGTCATTTCCACTGGAGTTGGGAAAACAAAATGCCTATTGTTTTCAGGTACAAAGAGAGAGAGAAGATTTCTTTTCAAGGTTGGAACAGCCCTATCTACAGCAGCTCTAGAGATCTGACATGCAGTTGTTTCCTTCAATCTTTCTTGCCAGTTCCAATTATTAACAGTAAATTAGCTTCCACAAAAAGACATGGTTGCCAAATAGTACTGCTGGTCTCAAAGAAGACAATAACCATTTCATTCTGCTTAAAAATCTTCTACGATCACAGCTGCTGATGCACTAAGAGATGTGTGGCATGGTTACAAAGCTGAGTGGGCTGAATGGTGCCCATGCTGTGAATCTGTACCATCCCAGGTTTAGAATTAATTTCCACCCTGAATTTCTAGTTTTTGTTTTCTTTTTCATGGAGGATAAATACAGCATCTGTGTAAATGCATTTTTTCCATATTGTTACTTAGCCTCAAAACCTGCACTAAACCAGCTACCTGGGAACAAGGTGTTATGTACTTGTTGCCTTTGGCTCTTCTATTGTACCAGTAGCTAGATATGGGCGAGCCCAAGCAAAGCCAGGAAAATTGCAGACAAGCCAATCCATTCTGAATGCTGGAAGTCATACAAATGTATTTCAGATGACTCTGTGATTCATAGTGCAATGCCAAGCTCTGGGCAGGTGAGCAGGGCCTCAGGGCCTATGTTACACTTTGAGGGAGTCTTTATTGTTTCAGCTTAGTTCAGAAGATCTGCTCAGAGCAGGGAGAAAACTATGTTTAAAAGTGAGGTATAAAGCTGTTCCATAGATATTTCAAACTACCAGGGGGGGAATGACAAAATAGTAATCATCAATACAGCTTCAAGTAGTGAACTTTGCAGTAGTTCAAGTCTGCAAGTCCTTTCCCACTGTTTTATAGCTCCCTATCACCAAATTATTGGCATATATTCTGTCCTGGGTAAGAACTGTTATATATGCTGTGGTGCAAAAAAGTAGATTCTAAAACTTTAGAGCAGACTATCAAGATAACTCAAGTAGGAATAAAAATTAATCGGATTGTGGTTTTAATTGGATGCCCAAGATGCTCTAAACCTTAGCAGAGGTGACCTTCTGCTTCTGGAGGTAATGTGTGGAGCCCAGCTGAACCTTCAGTCACTATTCGTCCTAATATGCTCTTTCATGTAATTAGAATTCTGTTTGTAGCTTTCAAAATAAATGAGGTAGCCTACAAGCAAAAATCATTTCCTTACCAAATCTGTCTATTACAAAAGCAGCACAAAGAATGGTAATGTCACTTGAGACTATTACTCTGAAAACTGGAGTAGAAGGTGGTCTGCAAACAACTGGACAAAACATTTTTTATAGTAGACTTTCTACCAGAGAACAGTGGAGAGGCAAACTTTGCAAAGTAACACTGCCCTTGTAGCTGGTGTTAATCCTGATACTGCTGTATTGTTGGTTGATTTTTAATGGGTATTTCAACTTGGCCATTTTATGTCTTTCAGGATAAAGGGAAGAAGTTGATGAGGATCATGCTGGACCTTGAAAAACAAGGCCTAGAAGCAATGGAGGACATCCTTTCCAGTACAGAGGTTCTGGATCCCACCGAAGTGGCGGACCTCTTCTATGACTGCGTTGATACAGAAATTAAGTTCTTCAAGTGAAGTAGGTGAACATCTTAATTCTTCCCTTTAGATCCTTGCATTGCCATAGAAGTAACCTATCTGCTTATGTATAAATTAGAGGAATATAATAAATGACAGTGGGTCTGATTCTGGTCTCTCTCCCTCTGTCACAATTCTAGTTACTTCTGGCTTACACAAGTCCTCATAATCTTTTTTTCCACTTGTGCCCCCTCTAAATGGATTTTCTCAAAGCATTTTTCTTTATGTAATGTTGAAGTCTTAGTTTTCCATTTGATTGTTGCTCTGAATGGACTTTTAAACTGTTATAATCTCATTTCAGCCACAGTGGATGCCGTTAGCCTTTTCACAAGAAGACTGTAAAGTTCTTCAAGCCTTGAAGGATAATCTCTACATTGCTGAATTTGCAGGAAAAAAGCAACTTTCTAGAAAATGTTCCTTGATAGCTGTATCCAGTTAAATTGTTTTTCTTTGTCCAAACAAGTGGTGTTCCTATTTCTGTGCGTGTAGTGAAAGGAGATGGTCACTGATTGGTCCAATTACTGTGTGCATGCTGGCTACTGTAGTACAGAATGTTTCAATATGTATGTTTGGGCAACAAATTAAAGCAAGGAATAACTTCAACCCAGAGTAACTTCCATATTGTCTTTTGAAAGCAAAACTTCCCGTGACCAGGATTTCACCAAAATTTGAATGCCCAGAAATTCACCAAGCACAGTCTTACTTCACATTGGAAACTGAAGAGATGTTCAGGTGGAGAGTGAAACAGCAGTGCTAAAACCATTTTAAAGTGGGTTTTGGATATGAACTTCCTTGTGCTAGCTTTCTTGGTGTCTCCTCAGCCTTAGTGGAGGAACTTCTAGTTTGCACCTATACAAATGGGTTAAATATTACCTTCTCCTCTTCAGAGCACAGAAACAGTAATTGTTATGCTCCTGTATTTCATTGTTTGCGGGGGGGGGGGGGCGTCCCCAAAGCGTTCCTCAAAATTTGCAGGATTGTAACCTAGACAGAATCAAGTTGGGTACCTGGTACATTCATATAAATCAACTGATTGCAAGACCTCAATGACAGCTGCCACCTCAGTGCAAAAATTCCAGTATAGTACATTTATTTAATACTAGTTGATAGTAAAGATACAGATAGGAATAAATGGTTTGGTGAGCTTGGGCACCAGTATGTTGGCTGGTGACTATATTGTTGAATGGGGAGACTCACATTCTGAGATTGCAGTTTTTAAGTGTACATTGCTTCTGTCTTAAATTGTCTCTCTCTTTGTGCTGAGTAATGAGACAAATTAGATCCTTATAACTGAACTGATCCTTAATGTTGCAAGGCACAAGTTAGACACAAAGGGGAAGTTGGATTGTTGGCATTAGGAGGGCAAAGTGGCAAATACAAGGGCAAAGTGGCGAATACAGAGAGGTGTCTTGCAGTTCTTTGCTCATCTTTCCAATTTCCATTTTTAGGAGGTTATGCTAGTGCAGTGTCAGCAGGGGAACCCTGTTAGATTTGTGACGCAAAGACATTGCCAAAGTATTTCAGCAAGTTGGAATTAGCAATGTGAACATAAAACAAAAACGCAGTACTCCAGCTGCAGCTTCACTAAGGCTGAGTAAAATGGGAGGATGACAGCCTTAGTCTTGCTTGAGATGTATCAGTTGATGCATGCCTGTGTACTGTTCACTCTGTTGGCTATAGCATTGCACTAACAGCTCACGTTAATTCTGTGGTCAGTCATGACCCTTAGGTCTCTTTCAGTTGTGGTGCTAGCTAGTGTAGCATTGCCAAGCTTGTACGTATGTTGTGGATTATTTCTCCCCAGATAGAGCACTAAAAAATATAAAGTGTTAAACATCATCAGGTTTTGATCTGCCCACTTTACAAGCCTGTCCAAGTCAGCCTGTCCTCCAGCGTGACTGCATTTCCCCTATAACTTGGTGTCATCTGCAAATTTTGCCAGTACTCTTTTCACACCCGTATCCAAATCATTGATGAATACGTTGAAAAACACTGGTTTGAGTACTGAACCCCGGAGGCCACCGCTGGTTACTTTGACTCAGTTCCATCTATTTACACACTCTGCGTCCAACCTTGGACCCTAATTCATATTCAGAAAGGTCTTTCTACTGATCAAAATACAGCTGGTATCTAACTGATTTTTCTAACCACCCTTCTCTTCAATTTGTTTATAACAGCTCAATTATTTACTTATTATTTACCATATGGACCCTACTTCTAACTAGTAGGGGTGCAGTGATAAAGATTTTTTTGGCTAATACCGATGGCTAACTATTAACCAGACCTATTGGCCGATACTGATCCAGTAGGTGATATGCAGCCCTGTAGCTTGGAGAGCAGTATCCAGCTGGTAAGTCTGTGGGGAGGGAGGAGTGTAGGGGAGGGAAATAGGTTTGTGGGGGCAGATCAAGGGCCCCACAGTGAGGAGTGCGGCTGGGACGAGCAGGGGCAGGCACTGCCCGGCTGGGGTGGGGCAGGGTGTGGGACAAAGGCATGGATGCCTCCAGCCCAGCCCCCGCACTGCAGAGGCTGGCACAGCCCCTGGCCCTGAAGTGGGTAGCCCACCTTTGCCCCATGTACAAAGCTGGTGGGCACATGCCCCCTGTGCCTCCCCCAGCTGGGAAGCCCTTGCCTCTGCTCGAGCCTCAGCCCCACTCTCTCCCTCACGATGCGGGCCTCTATCTGTCCCTTCTCCACACCCTCCCCACCCCGGACTTATACCAGCCAGATGCTTCTCTCCAAGCTGCTGGGCTGTGCATTGACATCTACTGGTGACATTATTGGCTATACTGGCCAAACAAAGTTGATTGCTGATAATGTCAATTTTCCTTTTATTGGTGCCAATCTGATATGGACCGGTATATCAGTGCACCTCTACTAACTAGCAGCAGAAACCAGACGATGGCAAACTTTTCTAGAAGTTTATATATATTTTTTTTTCATACTTTGGTTTTGCAGCTGATACTAAGCATGTGTAACTACTGGACAGTGTGGCACATCTCCGTTATCCCTAATTTGGTCAGAGGTGAGCACTGATGTCAATGCAGTGTGTGCTGTTGTCACTCTTGTACCTTTTTATGCTGCATGAGACATCTAAAATTTGCTTTTAAGGAAATGAAGCTTTTATTTTCTAATGCTGAGCACTGTCCCCATTCAAATAAACACAACAAAAACAAGAAAAATCTAGTAGAACATCTACCTCATAGTCCTTTTAAATTGTTGATGATGTCTGCAGCAGTGTTATAAGATGCGCTGTTTAGTAATGCTAAGGAAAAGTAAGTATAATAGAAGCAAACTTCAGGCCACAGTCTGTCTTGTTTCAGAATTTGACATGGAAGCCAAAGTATAAGAGCTTTATCAGCACATGCTGTCAGAGGTTAGGCTTGCTAGCAATGCCTCAACCATTTTTTATAGTCTATATTGGTTCTCAAACTTGTGTTTTACTGAGAAAAGAAAATACAAACTGTAATGACAGCTATTGGATGGGCAGGCTTGTACACTCATATTTAAACTTCTCTTCCAAGTAAGTGAATCTATTTATTAAGTGTAACTATTCTGTTTATGCAGACTTTTGTTCTCACACAGAGCTCCACTGACTTCAGTAGGGTATGATGTAGTCCTTGCACAATTTAGTTGCAGGATCAGGAATTTCACATTGTTCCTAACTGAAGGGAATTCTTCCACTTAATAAAATGAAATGTCACAGTTGCTGCTCAATGCTTCACTTCACATTCACTTTGTTTTCATTCTGCCTTCTCTGCAATTCATTCTCCCTCTAAGCAGAGAGGGAGTCCTGTTTTGTACCCTGTCCTTTGGCTGCTACATACCATTTCATGCAGCAAGTCAGTTCTGCCCTCATCTAGACACATCAAGATGTACATAGTACTTCAGACTGCACAGAAACAGCCAATTTTGTTTGTATCTTTCTTGTGGGATCGAATGCATCTGCAGTCACTTTAAAAGATTCTCTGCATTTGAGACCCGCTGTTTGTTAGATTCAACAAATAGATTCATTTTAGTGGCCCAGGCAATAAATTACTGCTTATGCAAACAGTATGCCACCACAGATGAGGGGGTTTAAACCCATGCTCTTGTTTCAATGTACAGTACATAAAAGAATAGGTGCTGAGTTCCCTTCCCTCTGTGCTATCACAGAGGGGGCATGCAGTAACCACTGTGAAGCTAATTGAGGCTGGACATTGAGAAGGAAACCTGCAGAGATCCTAAGGACTCAAATAATCAGGGACTCAGGCAGTTCAAATGGTTAAACAAGTTTTGGTTTTGATGGAGCAAAATTGTGGGCTGTTCATGACTTTAAAAACTTCTGTCATTCACCTTTGAACTTGTAGGTAGATGGCAGGCAACTTCCACAACTCACTTTAACAACCATGGACCTTGACTATTAAGAAGTCAGCAGAAATGATTGGAAGTAGTATAGCTTTGTAAAACCAGGTGTGGAAACAGGGGCATTAAGCATGTGTAATGAGGGTAAGGGGAGGTGTTTGTGGAGTCTTGCTTTCTTTTAAAGTAAGTACCTAAGATTGCAGAAGTACTAATCACCCTTGATATAGAAACATCTGTCACTTAATCCATCTCAAATTAACCTTTAAACACTGTTTTGCTTTTGACAAACACTCTCACTATTTAATGAGACAGCAGTAAAGCATCTCTATTTAATGTTGTCAAATTCTGCCAAGACACTTTTAATAAATAAAAAAAAAAAAATCCTTATAAAAATTATGACATGGCTGTATACAGGTTACATACAGATAATAGGCAATAAATCATACTAACATTACAATGTAAAATAGTGATAATACTGTTGCCAAACACGATTACTATAGCATTAGACTTTTTCTATTGCTGTTAAAAGAACAATGTTCATGTTGACTTCAACTTAAATGTTACTTTTCTGTCATGTGCTTCTGCACATTTGTTTTATACAAGAGCAATTCATTCAGAAGTACCTGCATGCGCAGAACAGGTATGAGTGTGCAGATCTCAGTTCTGATATTCCTCCACTATACAGCTGGAAAATTTGTTTTAAACCAGGGGTGAGCAATTATTTGGGCCCAAGGGCAAGAGCCACAGAGGGAGTTTTGGTGAGCTGCTGCAGACTGGGTCACCATCCCCCACCCCTTGGCTTGCAACAGCTCACCAAAATGCCCCTAAATCAAGGACCACACCTATCTCTCACTCTCCTCAACTCCTTTCCCCCACCTCCCTCCACCCAGAGGTGCAGCAAGCCCTGATGCCGCACCCTGACCCAGAACCTGCTCGCCATGTCCACAGCTTACTCCAGTATCTGCCCAGTACACAGGAAACAGGTCTACCTGGATGTCTACAACAGCTGTGGACAACCGACAGGTTCCAGGTGGGGATTGGGGGCATCCAACCAGGTGTACAGCTGATGCCACTGTGTCAGCACTGGGCAGAAACAGTCCAGTCTGCCCAGCATCATGCTGTAGCTGGAGCTTGAGACACCAGCTGCCCAGAGGCTGGATCCCATGAGTTTGTGGCTGCCTGCCCCTGGGCCAGGTACAATCAGTTGGCGAGCTGCATCCAGCCCAAGAGCCATATTTTGCCCACCCCTGTAGATTATTTCAGTGACTCTAGAATCCAATCTCATTTCTGTAGCCTTTCCCTTAAACCTCTATGATTGGATTCACTGTTGTCCACCTGCCTCAAATTGTTGGGAGCAACACAGAACAGCCAGAGTGTACTGTCAAACCTTAGTCTGAGTCCTTAGGGCTATGAACAGATGTAATGTTCATAGCCAGGAGAGAGACTTTTGTTCTGGGATCATGCAGATTTACAGATCCACTATCCCAATTCAAATGCTTTTGAAGTATGCCAAATAAAATGTGCTTACACTTTATCATGGGATGTCCTGTTGTATGTCTGTATGGTTATTGTAGTTAATTATAGGGACAAACCTGCCAGGTTGTGTGCTTTTGCTGGCCACCTACTGGCAAAGGAGCAGCAAGGCAGCTTGGAAAGGCAACGTGACTGCCACTCCTGTTTTGATCCAGGGTCAAATGAGATGGTCAGTTTACAGCCTAAGAGGGACAGTAGATTTAGCATGTGTCAGAAATTTTTCTATTTATCCATTATTTCCAAACTTGATCATCTTCCTTGACCAAGCACAACAATTCCATACACTACTTCCCCGCCCCCCCCCCCCCACACACACACACACTCCCCTTTTCATTTTGCATATACTGTGGGGCTGGTGAAGAGAGAGCACCTCTGGAGGCAAGACAACCAGGGGTGGATCCTCCTGCACTGGGGCATTTGCACCCCCCCCCCCACCTTTGATTCCTGCTCCACCCAAAGTTTAAAACCAACTGCCTAGCAGTGGCAGTACCATTTCTAAGCAGGCAGTGCTGAGGGAGTCAATTGACTTTATGGCACCTTGTTATCTACCTGATCCCTTCTAAGAGCTTAATTCCACTGGTGTTAATGACCCTCTCCTTTTTAATGATCTTGATGTTCCACCAATCAAGTTATCCTTTGCTCTGCAGTTCTGCTGTCTATTAGCTGCTCTGGTAATGAAACTTCTATTTCACAGCCCTGTAGATTGTTTTTAACTCATTCCAATTAAGTTATATTTGTTTTTGCTTTAATCTTAAACAAAATAATATAACCCTAGCCCCCTAGCATATTAGTTAAGCTTCTAGGGTTTGTATGTTTTTAACCAGAGAAAAAATGTGTTGTTTAAATGTGATGATACATTTCACAATCTGCACCCCACTTTTCAAAATTCTAGATATGCCTCTGAGTGCAACAGAGCAGAACTGCAGCCTTAAACTGAAGACCAGAGCTAAGTTAGTTTTGGATTCCAAAGTCTGCGCTCCTTTTAAGGAAATAAGGTATAACTTGATTCTAAGAGAAAATGTTCAAATAAGTCTACAATCTACTCTAGCATCCTCTGAAACTGCCTACCTCCTCCTTGCTTTGAGCTGTGCAGCTCCTTCTGTCAGCTGCTTGCAGAACCAGCTTTGTCCAGCTGAGTAGGCACTGCTCTATCTGGAAAGGAGAAGAGTGAAGAGATGCCTGCCAGAGGACTCTCTTTTCTTGACTTCAAGAAGGCTGTCTGAAAAAGCGATTCAGACCATCTCTTGGGAAACCAGGAGGCAAACCTTCTGTGGTTTGCAATTAATATTTAGGGGACAAGGAGCTCATTCAGTTATCTATTTTGTGCAAAATCTAACAATTATCCCTCAGTGTCATTCAGTGGGAGTGGTAAGTACAAGCAATCCTATTTCTAATAAGTAGTAAAGCTTTTTTCAGCTATGAAAGGAGGCTTGGGAGGAAAGAGAACATTACTAGGAAGTCTAGCAGAAAGTGATATATCAGCTCCTGGGTGGTAGCAGCAATTCTAAAAGAGCTTAACTGGGGGGGGGGGATGAATGCTGAATAAAGGGGCAATCAGGAGTGATAATTCAACAGTTCCCTTATACATACATTGATTGGCATATGCATTCATCCCATTTTTTGCACCCTGGGCTTTTCCTGCAACTTGGAAAAGTTTTGCCCTGTCTGCCAAATATACATAGCTACCTATGCTACACTGATGTGTAACATAGCCAGGGATATTATACATAGTATACTATACGGTACTGCATGCAGAGGTGTCTACAGCTGCTTTACAAATGCAGTAGACTTCTCTGCAGTAATTATCCAGTGATCAGAGGGGGAGATAAAAATGGATGGCCAGCAACATAATTTATATAGGTCATAACAATATTGTTCATGGTATTTTATTTTTTAGATAACTAAGTGAAAAATAATTAAAATATAAGATCAAACTGTGTGGAGCAATTCTGGAAATACTTAAGGAAAAAACCTGAGGGTATTTAATACAAGAAATACTGTTTAAGATGACACCTCTTGCCCAAGACTGGAATAAGTAGTATATAATAAGCACAATCAGAAACTGAAAGCTTTTCGTATACTTTGTTTCAGGGTTTTAGCATTCAGATTTCCCATACAGTCTCATATAGTGACGAGGCCAGTTCTGAGAGTGCATAATTATCACTACTTTTGCAGTTTTAAAAATACCAAATTAGGCCTGGAACTGCAGCACTTGATTCAAGCAAATCTCTACTAATCTAACAAAGCCTCCTTTGTTTCATAATTTGATTTTGGGATCCTCCATCCCCCTTTGCAGTACTGGCCCAAAGATCCTTTTCGAAGAATCATCTCATCTCACATGTGTTCTTAGCAGAGGATTTTTAGGGGCATCTGAAAAATATGAAGGATATTTTTCATTACAGACTCTACTGTAAGTGTATTACAGAGCCATTATATAATGTACTTCCATGGAAAATGGAAACAACCTAACAAAAGCCTGGGTTTTTTGGTGGCATCTGAGGAGCTGTTATATATGTAGGATTCACAGGATTTATAGAAACAGAAGAAAGAGTAAAATATAGACTTGTGTGTATTCATCTATTCAAAATCTTGGGTTTTTTTCTAAAGCTAGGCGAGTACAAGTTGTGCTCTTAAAACAACCACCCGATTCTTTTTTTCCCCTCACCAAAGGTTCCAAACCCTTCTATTGCCTTTAAAAGGTGTATTAGTAATTGCTTCTGAAAAATCAGCTCTTATTTATGTGCCAAAAACAGAGTTAGGGGCCAACTTGACATACTTAGTGTTGAAAACTTTAATGTCTCCTTAAAATATATAATATATTCAAAAATTGTATTTACAAAATTGTACTACTACTACAAAGAGTAAAATTAATCTGCAATTACTATTTACTTCTGATTTCATGAATTAAAGCCAAATCAAAATCATGTTAGTCTGTTTATATAACATCAGTGTTGAGAACTTTAAAGAATGTTATGAATGCAATTAAAGCAGAGTGGAAATCAATTCACATCACTGTTTGCTTATTCTCTAGAGGCACCACAATGAAAGATGCTTCATTACTGCATCTTTGGGCTTCGTTATAACAGTAGCTATAATAATGTCTCTGTGAATATCCAAGCAACTCTATTTCATACTAATAATTGCCTGGGTGCTATTCTGTTTTTTCCCATTGACATTTTTAATACTAGATAAACATCCTTTGTCCTGAGGTTTGTGTGTTATATTTTACACTTACCCCTAGGCTCCTTGCTGGGATATATTCTCTGAAATGGCTTGAATTCATCAGGAGGGGGGAAGTCTTCCACAGAATGAAAAGTAAATTTAGATTCAAAATCATCTGGAAAGTTTAAAAACAGAATTAAATATTAGAATAATAAACGCTTATCACAATTAACAAAACTGATTTACCATTGGAAGAAAATTCTCAGTGATATGCATAACTTGATTACAGTTGCACGCAATTGAGATCTATCACTGAAGTTTACTCCCTGAAAAGACCCCATCATAGGAAACAAATTGCAGATGGTCCTGTGGACTCCCCTTCATTTTTTGTGCAGTTACACAGGACTCATTAGCCCGTCTGTGGCAACCACTGCAGTTGTTTACCATGCTGTTAGGACAGTATTTAATGTCCTTGGGGAAACTCCATCCTATAGAATTTAACAAGAATAGGACCAACAAGGTTTTGCTGATATTTCTTCTATAAAAGCCTAAAAATATTACAACCTTTCAATAGGGTTGTTGTAACATGCTGTAAGATTTTTACAATAAACATCTGATTATTTTTTTCCTTTCTGGTGGTCTTAAAAACAAACAAACAAAAACCTGTCAAAAAGATTTATTTTCTGTTCCATAAACCTATACTGCAGAGCATCTCTCGAAAGGCCTTTCACACTGCTCTTTCATAGCAGGCCTTCAAGTGCACACGCATACTGGACTTTTCCAGTTATTGTAAGGATTTGTGCCAGATAGATATATTACCAACGACGGGCATGTTTCCATTTCTAAGCTGTGGAGAGGGTTCACGTGCTGGCCAGGGTCCAGCCTGGGCATATGGAGACTTGCTTGTAAGTTCAGTTGTTGGTGATCTTGCTGGAGGCTGCGGAGGTAGAGGTAACTTCCCAGCGCCAGACACTTAAAGATACAGCACACAAAGGAAAGAAACAATAATGTAGGAATTTAAGAGCTCTTACATTCCTTTGAACAAAGAATTGACTGCAACATAGAACTGAGGTCTGCTGCAAAACCAAACAGCACCACCATGACAGTAAAAAGTTGCCTCATGGCTGCTGCTTTCCAAGCCTGGCCATTGACAAGTTCTGCTAGCTCTGTGCTCTAACACCTGGCTCAGTCCTGGAATTTCTGGTTAATAGGAAATTATAACGCTACTTTAGTTCTTATTTTGTAAAAACTATTGTTCTGATTAAAAAAAGCCAGCCCCACATAGTTCAGGCTGCTCTTTGGGAAAAGGAGCTTTTTCCATGCATAAGCTGGTAACTACAGGTAAAACTCTTGAACTGCTCCTGCCCCTACAAAATCCCATAGGAAAAGCAAATAACCAAAGAAAGGACCCAAAGGGTAAAATGCATCAAAAATTCTAAAATAAAGACTTCATTGAAAAAAAAACAACCCACACAATTTAGGATTTTTATTGCATGAACAAAAGGGAAGTCTGTGTCCCGTCCCGTCCCCCCCCCCCCCCCCCCCCCCCCGCAAAAGAAGACTGTTGGGGACTTGAATACATGTAAACTTCATGTATAGTGTGTTTTGGAGGTTTTTTGGTATAGTACTTTTGGAGGGGGAAAAAGTAGTGTTTTAAGCAAAACAATACTGTATTAATAACTTGAGAACCAGACATTATGAAAAATGACATTTAGGGAAAACTAAATAGTTGGAAACATTGTTCTTTGCAGGCTTTTGGGCACAAACACCCTTCTCAGGTACAGGGGGAGTCTAGTGTTTTGTGTTCTCTGCAACTGCTCAGACACTTTATTAGGCACTACAGTATGCAGCCCTGCTGCTCTCCCAAGAGGGAGCCTAAAAATACTATTGACTGACAATGGCGTGGCTGTACTCATGCACATACTGCAGCCAGCAGCTGAAGAATGAGAGCGCACATCTTGTGGTACCACTGTGCTACAATTAGCAGATCAGTGCTTGGGTTGCAGGAAGCACTTACTGTTTCACTTGGCATCATTACAATCAGACCCAGACAGCACAAGTGGGTCTCTTTGTAGAAATGTAGAAATAGTTTCTATACAATGAGAATGGATCATGTTCCTGTCCCCTTCCCGTTCTATTTTTCTGTAGTTACAAGTGAACTGAAATAACTCTTACCTGCAACTCTGCCTGGCCTCCTCTTCTGCACTGCTGCAGGTGGCTGAGGGAAGGGCGGGGTGGGAGGGAGAGGCATGGACTGAATATTTGGCTTTTGAAACTGGGACAGCAAGTATGGAGACTTGGGTGGCAGTGGAGGTGGCACATCACTGCTGTTTATATCCCTGGAGGGGGCAGGTGAGGGCAGCAGTGGCAAGGATGGCTTGGTTGAGGAGGAAGTATAGGTAGGAAGCAGTGGAGGCGGAGGTGGGGGTGGAGTGGGATGCAGATAGTCCCTTATTTCAGGCTGAGGGGAAGGAGAAGAGCTAGATAGATCATTTCTGACTGGAAGTCCATAGGGTGGTGTTAGGGGCAGAGGAGGCGGTGGAGGGGGAGGATGGAAAGCCGATGCTTGAAATTTAGCAGGCTTGTCACACTGAGGTGGGGGAGGTGAAACAACATTCTGGGGTGTCCATTTTGCAGGCCTGTCTGTAGGTGGAGGGTGAGATGGAGGAGATGGGAAAGTGAGGGAAGGTTTGCTGGAGGGAGGTGGTGGCAGCGGAGGGGTAGGCAGGCTGGGCCGAGTTGGTCCTGCCCGTGGAGCGCTGGCTGGCTCCCATGGGCTTGCTGCTTTTGCACCATCAGGTGGATTTGAAAAGTTACTGCATGTCTTTATGTTATTGTTCATTGGAGACAGTGGCCTGGGAAGAGGTGCTTGCGCTCCAGGTAGCTGTCCAGCCTTGCCAGCTGGAAGACAAAAGCTAGCATCAGGGTAGGTCATATGTAGAAGAATGCAGCAAGGATACCATCTCAAATCCCCAGACAAAAACAGCGTAGAAAGTGATGTCATCCTGTTCCTTTGGCATGTGTTTACATTCATGTGGAATATCAGCCAGGTAGGAGGCGGGGGAGCTGCAAGGGATTCAATCTGCATCTACGTAACTATCTCAGCTATGCACTCAGGGTATACAAGTGGCACAGCATCTGTACAGGCTACTCTCTCAGTCTACTGTAGCTCCTCTAGAATAGTCCCACATTGGCACCCAGAGACACCCGAGATGAGTCCGTTTACTGACCACATATCCATCACGTACACCAAAGTGAGCTATCAAGCACACATTTATTTTTTTACTCTTGAAAGTAATATATTGGCTCCATAGCTGTCTGAAATTCCATGTGCAACCCACACAAAAAAGGATCAGCAATTAATTTTCCTAAGATGCTCTCATGAGATTTCCAATGAGTTCATTTTATACTTTGTGCAGAGCTTCATGTTGCACTATCAACATGCCTCCAGGATGCCTTACTGAGCCTGGCATAGCATACTGGAAACTATTAAGAACAATGGTATCAAATTCATGTCTTGTTGCTCAAGTTTTTATCTGTGTTTCCTCCTGTCTCTATGCCCAGTTATGAAATCTTGCAAAAATGTTAATATTCACCACTCCTTTATATGTTTTGTGTCACAACTGCTATGGTAAATGGTTAAGATATTTTTTGTAGTTTATTATGTTGGGTGAGGGGAAACAACTTAGCACTGGCTAAATGAACCATTTCAAAATTATACCTCACTAAAGAGAGAATAAATGGAATAGCAAAAGGCGTGAACCCCCTCTGTAAAAATGAGTCTTTTACAGCTCATGGTCTGATTACAGCAAGATAAGACTAATGCGACTCCTTTCCCACCAGGAGGGACACTGATGTAGAAGGCCCACATGAAAAATGCTTGGTGAAATTCTGCTGGGCCTAGTTCCAGTTTCTGAGTACTGGTATAAAAAGCCTCATGTGAGTCAGTTAATGCACACAGTGGCAAAGTGCTCATCTTCCTTTTGAGGTTAATGCCAAGGTGACTGCATTTATTTTGAGAGAGCTGAAACTGACAAGGATTGTTGAAAGACCAATCAACTTTCTAGATTCATTTCTCAGCTGACTTCTGAGAATTCTAAATTCTGACCATTTAGAGCCAGTTGAGACTAGGGGCATCCCACCAGCTCCATTAGTGCTAATAATCTTGGAAGATGTTGTACAGATGGCTGCTAGAACTGTTTTAAGCACTGTGTACAATAAACCTCCAACATGCAGGAATAGATAATGTGGTATTAAAGCACTGATAGCAGTGGGCTCTTTGTTAACAGTCTTGGGCCTGAACTGATGCTAGCAGCAGTGCAACCTTTTTGAAAAGTGTGCAGATGGGGCTTTACTGTTCCTTACTCTTTCACATTACTAATATACAAGTGAGAGAGGTAACATGTGTGGGTGATATCCTTTATTAGATGAGCTGCATGGCTGGGATAGATTGAAACAAGCTTTCAAATATGGGGCCTTTTTCTTCAGGTCTGGAAACTATGTTCTGGACCACCACAACCATAATAATCAACCTAACATTACCACAATAATTCTAGATCTGAAAACTAGCTAAGAGGGACAAACAGGGAAAACAAAGCACAAACTTTTAGTGTCCAGTCCTCACCAGTTTCTGCCTGGTTTCATCGCAGACATTAACCCCCGCCCCACCCCAACATACCCATGCTTTACCAGAAGCAGTAGCATGTTACTTCAACCCAGCTCCACAGCATCTATATAGATAGGGTGCTTCAGCAGTGCTTTTCTGGTGCTTTTAGCTAAAGCTGATTTAATCAGCTATTAGCTAAAAGCACCAGAAAAGCCCCACTGAAGCACCAAGTTTATACAGGCCTTTGGCGAGCTGGGTCCAACTAATGCACTGCCTCTTCTGAACATGTGCTTGGCTTGGCAGAGGAATGCGTGGAATTTAAAGTGCTGGGTTTTGGGGGGGGAGGGGGTGGTGTTTTGTTTTTTTAACATCTGCAAGCAGCCGCCATGTAATCTGGGCCCTCTCCTGAAAATGTATGCTTAAAGAATATAGTTTTATTCTTGAGTGGTTCTTCTGAGGTCAATGGGACTACTCATATCAGCAAGAAGTATGGCTGTTTTATTTCATGGGCCCCAAACCAGCAAGCGCTTGTGCATATGTCTCACTTTAAGAATTCAAATAGTCCCATGCAAATCAATGTGACTACTAAACACACAAAGTCAAGCACGGGCCCAAGGTTAAAAAGTGACACAGAAGCCTCAGTTCTATTGAGAAAAAGGGTACAGTTTTTGAAGGAATCTTGTAAGATTTTCAAAATCAGCTGGAGCTAAGTGCTTGTGAAAATTCCACTAGCTGCCTATTTGTTCTTTAGGTGTCTAAATACTTTTGAAAATTTGGCTGCAAGTACTTTGCTAGATTGAAGTCTTCTTAGATCCATTAGGTAAAAAGTTTTTTTTCTTAGGAGCCTCTACAGCATCGGACAGCTCTAGTGCAGCAGAAATAAATGACATCAGAGGAAAGAAAATGAATATAGGTGACAGGGAGATTTAAAGTCTTAAAAGCTTAAAATCTGATTTGAGGAACAGCATTAGAAACATGCAGTATTTCTATAGTAGGATATTTTCCTTATCCCTATATATAATTAATTTATTATTTAGAATCTAAATGGCAAAGTATAGACATGAAGGACCGTATTACTTGGATGCCAAAGTAAATGAGAGATTTAAAAGCAAATCTCAAAAGCACTGTGGAATATTTTTTATTTGAAAGCACTAGTCCGATTTTGCTCATCTGTCCTTTCATAAAAACAGTATACCTTACCTGTCATGTCTCTTTGGCCTGCTGGTCTCAGAACAGGAAAGCCACCAGCAAAGAGACCACCCAACAATGGCTGGGCACTTCTGGTATTTGCTGAGCTATTTCCATCTCTGTTTGGCCCTTTGGATTCTATTATAAAGAGGAATGTTATACGTGAGATTTGTCATCTACATTCAGATTGTCAGAGCAAACTCTATCCGCAAACTCCATTTTGTGGGTCTAACATAAGCAACAAGTAACAAAAAAAGACCTTTCTATCTTACAAACACCTTAGAGCACAGCACCCTCTGGTGGCTAAAAGCAGTTTAGTCTCACGTTCAACCACTGTTAAACTAAAACTAATAGATTTTGGATTTGAATCTTTCATCCAATTCTGAAAAACAGAGGAACAGCATCTATATAGATAGGGTGCTTCAGCAGTGCTTTTCTGGTGCTTTTAGCTAAAGCTGATTTAATCAGCTATTAGCTAAAAGCACCAGAAAAGCCCCACTGAAGCACCAAGTTTATACAGGCCTTTGGCGAGCTGGGTCCAACTAATGCACTGCCTCTTCTGAACATGTGCTTGGCTTGGCAGAGGAATGCGTGGAATTTAAAGTGCTGGGTTTTGGGGGGGGAGGGGGTGGTGTTTTGTTTTTTTAACATCTGCAAGCAGCCGCCATGTAATCTGGGCCCTCTCCTGAAAATGTATGCTTAAAGAATATAGTTTTATTCTTGAGTGGTTCTTCTGAGGTCAATGGGACTACTCATATCAGCAAGAAGTATGGCTGTTTTATTTCATGGGCCCCAAACCAGCAAGCGCTTGTGCATATGTCTCACTTTAAGAATTCAAATAGTCCCATGCAAATCAATGTGACTACTAAACACACAAAGTCAAGCACGGGCCCAAGGTTAAAAAGTGACACAGAAGCCTCAGTTCTATTGAGAAAAAGGGTACAGTTTTTGAAGGAATCTTGTAAGATTTTCAAAATCAGCTGGAGCTAAGTGCTTGTGAAAATTCCACTAGCTGCCTATTTGTTCTTTAGGTGTCTAAATACTTTTGAAAATTTGGCTGCAAGTACTTTGCTAGATTGAAGTCTTCTTAGATCCATTAGGTAAAAAGTTTTTTTTCTTAGGAGCCTCTACAGCATCGGACAGCTCTAGTGCAGCAGAAATAAATGACATCAGAGGAAAGAAAATGAATATAGGTGACAGGGAGATTTAAAGTCTTAAAAGCTTAAAATCTGATTTGAGGAACAGCATTAGAAACATGCAGTATTTCTATAGTAGGATATTTTCCTTATCCCTATATATAATTAATTTATTATTTAGAATCTAAATGGCAAAGTATAGACATGAAGGACCGTATTACTTGGATGCCAAAGTAAATGAGAGATTTAAAAGCAAATCTCAAAAGCACTGTGGAATATTTTTTATTTGAAAGCACTAGTCCGATTTTGCTCATCTGTCCTTTCATAAAAACAGTATACCTTACCTGTCATGTCTCTTTGGCCTGCTGGTCTCAGAACAGGAAAGCCACCAGCAAAGAGACCACCCAACAATGGCTGGGCACTTCTGGTATTTGCTGAGCTATTTCCATCTCTGTTTGGCCCTTTGGATTCTATTATAAAGAGGAATGTTATACGTGAGATTTGTCATCTACATTCAGATTGTCAGAGCAAACTCTATCCGCAAACTCCATTTTGTGGGTCTAACATAAGCAACAAGTAACAAAAAAAGACCTTTCTATCTTACAAACACCTTAGAGCACAGCACCCTCTGGTGGCTAAAAGCAGTTTAGTCTCACGTTCAACCACTGTTAAACTAAAACTAATAGATTTTGGATTTGAATCTTTCATCCAATTCTGAAAAACAGAGGATGGTGATAAGAAGTCACTCATAACCTTTCAAAAAATCATGGGTTTCATTAGTACCAGCTCATCCAAGAATCCTTCCTGCTGTTCAATATGGTATTCCAGCACACAGTCATGCAGCCTTATAGAAAGCTATTTTTTCCTTCAGTGTTAGGAATGCTAGAAAAACATTTGACAACCTGCCAGTGGCCATAATTAGGAGCCTAGGAGTGGTCTTGTGTGAGAATGGAATGACCCACTGGTGTTTCAGAAACTTATAATTATTTTTAAACATTATTTTCATCATTTAAGTACCACATTTTTGTTTCTAGAAGGAGGACTTGACAAAAAGTAAGCATCTCTAACTAAATGAAAGCCTAAGTTGCTCAGCAGAATATTTTTGTTTCACTGCTTCTAGGACTTAATAGACAAGCAAACAGTTTGGCTAGACATTCTTTCTTTAAATGTGTTTATGAGAAGGGTTGACTAAATTTGTTGCTGTGAAATGTCTATGATAGCATGTTATAACATCAGAAGTGCACTTAACTAACAAATCTTGAGCTCATGACTTTGAGGGAGTTATAAGTTTGGCAAATTAAGTTTCTCTTGATAGCTGCACATCCTGTTAAGCAAAATTGATGTTAGACCAGGTGTTGGCAATGTTTTTGGGCAGAGTGCCAAGAACACCTGAAACCTTGACTTGTAGTTGGTATGCCAGGGGTAGACAGCAGAGGAGCTGTGACAGCCCTGATCCTTGTTGTGGCAGTGCAGCCTTCCCCCTTCCCTTGAGGCTCTGGGCAGGCCCCTGCCACCCACCAAAGAGATTGGGCTGCTCGCAGCAAGGGGTGGGGAGGCTGCAGGCACCTGCACCAGGGCCCACAGAGTCCCAGTTCAGCTCATTGCTGGTGGCAAGTGCATGCATGCCTCAAGGTGAATGGCAGGGAAACAGCTGGGACTGCAATGCCACAACAAGGATCAAGCCCCTTGTGGCCCACCCCGAGGTACACATACCAAGGTACACATACCAAGCTCATTGCCTTTGCGTGCCATACACAAAATGCCTTTGCCATGCACACTTACTTTCAATTTGTGGTGCACTTCTGTCATTGATTTGTGCTACTTTCCTTAAGCGAGTCCCGTGCTGAATATCAGCAAGCAATGCACTTCGAGCTTTTTGGTCTTCCTTTCTCGGTTTTGGTGGTTCTGTACTTGCCTGTTGAAAACAACAATGTTAAGCACTAAGACAGTTAAATGCTGGGAAAAAGGAAAAAGTTGTAATAGGTAAAGCAGCTGTCATCTTGGAACTCTTCTGTTATTGTGTCTTGAATTATATATTCTTGCAATTCACATGACACACCTGTAAATTAAGAGGTGTCTATTAATTGCATTTAATTTCATCTGGAAAAATTCATTAAGTTTGACATCTGGTATGTGAGCTACCAAAGCTGCCAGACTTCTTTGCTTTATCTGGTAATTCCAACATGAACTTTAATTTTAATTGCTTTATGAAAGGGGGATTTCATGAGTCTTTTGAGAACAAAATCTGCTTTTTTTCCTGTTTTACTCTTTCTCCTTTAAGAACACTT
This sequence comes from Alligator sinensis, assembly GCF_000455745.1. Lineage (NCBI taxonomy): Eukaryota > Metazoa > Chordata > Crocodylia > Alligatoridae > Alligator > Alligator sinensis. The sequence goes on from NW_005841933.1 coordinate 2,996,434, forward strand.
AATAATGATGGCATAAAATAGTATGAAAACCTAGCCTGATCACAACATAGCATCTTGTATTTAAATTATATCACAAGTCGGTAATTTGTACTGTGTTGAGTTCCTCAGTATTAGAATTTATGCCAGTTTCAGCAGATTGCTTTAAATCCATTACATTAGAGCAGCTTTTCCAGTTTTATAAATGTAACCAGAAAGTAATAGCTTTCGGTATGATCATAAAATTAAAATCAGAGATGCTGGTTATTTTAAAATCTGGAATTGTATGCAATGCCACAATAGAAACATGCTCTGCTGGCAAATTCTTTGAAACCAAGTTTCTTTGAACAGATACAAGAAAGCAAAATTGAGATTTCCAAACCCAGTGGGGCAGTTAGGCACAGGACAGTTCTATAACAAGGCTGTTTACCTTCTAATTGGTATGGGGCTGCATGCCCCATGAGTTGCACCAGTGGGAATCGCACACCATGTGGGCCATGGGTTCTCCAGACTGCACACTACCATCAATGCTGTACCTAGACTCCTGGTGGCTCCAGGCAAACTTTTAGTATCAGGCCCCTCTTCGCCAGAGATAATGATAATAAAAATAATAATTGGCCTTGTTGCAAAAGTCTTTATCACATCTGTGGTATCAATGCCTTTAAATAGTTCATTCTCAATTGATAACATTGCCAGTCCTGGAAATGCACAATATTAAAACTTTTCGTTTTGCAATTGTAATTTTTTTTTCATTTTCAGGCCCCCTTTCTGTGACCCCACCAGTTTGACAGAGCATCTTGAAACAAGCCCTTAATATCCAGGTTAATAATCATAGTTAATAATTGAAAGTTACCTTCACAATAAATTTTAGCAGCATAAGATTGTTGCACCTGAATTTTATATTTATTTTGGCTTATCAACACTCCCCCCTTCTCCCCACCCCTCCCATCTGAGATGATCTGAAAGGGAAGTAAGTTTGGAAACATCTAGCATTCACTAAATTACTCTGTTCCATACATACTACTGATTTAAAATAATAAAATAATTTAGGTTTGTATTTTTTGTTTAGGTTTATTCCAGGGTTACCCGAAATAATTGCCTGCCCCTGGTTTATTCCCATAAAAACTTTTTAAAGAAAAGCTTAATCATACATGCCCACTAGGTGGCAACCTAAGGTGATAATTATGCCAAATACATTCCTGTTATCTGATGTAAAAATCCAAGTTAACTTTGCAACTATACTATGAGCATATTATTCAAGAGGATGTTAGAAACATACATTTGTTTTTATATGGTAGCCTTTGTTATGTAACAGTGGTGCTTTAAATAACATTTAATGTACAAACAAGACACAAGTCTAGTTATCAAAGCTCTGAACAGCTGACCTGGCATAAGTAGCACTCTGGCATATATTAACTAGGATTTATTCCAGGCACTTTTCCTTCAGAAATTCACAATACTCACTGCGAAAAATGGACGAAACATAACTGGAGCAAATATGACCTGTTTCTGAATAAAAGTTTTCTTCAGCACCTTGAAGCTTATTTTTCCCAACTCCCAGTAATGACTGCGCAGTAGCACAGCAATTAGGACCTGAGCAGGACTGTTAGGTTTAAAATTAGATCCAACAGCTGCGTTCTTCTTTCTGGGTTCAAGTGTCCATTCATTATGCTGACTACCCCCCTCTGCCTGCCTGCTCCATACCTGTGAGCAGGTAAGGTATTGGAATAAACAGAGTCCTAATAACTTGTGTACAACAGATATACTTGCAAATTACATTTTTGCCAAAAGTGACTCCTGATACAGCATCTCTCTAACAAAGGGAACAACTTTTTTTTTTTTTATATTACAAAAAGAAGGAATGCTTCATTCTGAAATACCTTATTTACTTTTAGAAGGTAGGTGGGTTGAAATATCTACTTAAAAATATACACCCCCTCCTAGTCTTCTAGCTGCTTTTCCTCTTATATGTCAAGATTATAATCTATGGCCAGACTGGTTGATGCATCAGGCGATTGATTAGGCTGCTGAGCAGCTTGTTAGGGATTCTCTTTTTTCATTACAAAGTGAACACGGTCTGGGGTGTTCATCTGGGTGTCCATTGCCTGGTTGTAGACCAGTCAGACCTCTCCAATGGATTTCTTGTTTACAGTATTCCCCATACCTCCACCATTTGCAACACATTACTGGTAAAGAAGTGTCGGTTCCCTTTAGCACAAATATCCAGCACATTCATTCACTGGTAGTCTGCTGGCCTTGATTATCACAAAATACTCATCAAATATATGACTGTACGTTGAAAAGAAAATCTCCTTCAAAACAGTTAGCTGCAAGCACACTTTTCAAGCATCCCTTTCAGGACCTGTTCATGTATCTGTTAAGGATGCAAAATTAGCTAGGGATTCATGACTCTATTATACTGGCAAAATACCAAAACAGAACCAAAAAATGCTTGAAGGAACAGGCAGAGTCAAAACACAAAATGAACTCTTCACTGGAGTTAAACTTTTACCTAAATATAAATATATAAGAATGTTTTAAGCAGAAAGATAAAGACCTGTTTTACTTGGAGGTCACAGTGGGACCAGAGCTGCAATACAAAATATGTCATTCTTCCAGAGCACTGTCCTTCACCAACAGAGAAGCTACATTTATTTACAGACTGGGAAACATCTCAATGCTTCACAGAAAATCCAAAAGGGAGCAGATGAAAATATGAGGATCATTTGTTTTACTAAATGCCAGAGATGCCTAAGGTAGTGTAGAATGAAATTAAATTCCATTTACTTGCCTTTCCTGAATCAAAATGTGAATGAATGGTGGGTTCTCATTTCCTTGGTAACCACCAGATTATTGTTCTGTTGTTTTGCACAAGAAGAATGTCATGTTAAATAACCGCTTATGTTTTGTTTTAACACAAATGGAATAAGTCACTCATGCAGTGACCCAAATGTAAAAAAAAAAAAAAAAAAGTCCTCTCAATAATCTTCACCGTATTTTTGCCTTTCGTGCTCCTAAAATTATGCCTTTTAAAAAAACTATACCAAGAGCATATGCTGAATGGATTAAAAACTGGCTAAAGGACAATCTCAGAAAGTACTTGCCAATAGGTAGTGTTTTTAGAGAGGTGTCACAGACATTGGTCTTAGGTCTTTTGTTAATGAAAAGCAATCTGAAAGTAAATATTTAAAAATCTCTGCTGATAAAATCCATGGAGGACACAGATTGGCAGAGTGGTAAGTAATTGGAAGGACAATACAGGCATATGGAATGATCTGGATCGCTTGGTAATCTAGGTATACTAAAAATAATGCATTTTATTACAGTCAAAGGCAGTGTTATGAACATCTAGGATGAAAGAAGGCAGGTCTCAGCTGTAGGATGGATAACCCTATGCTGGAATGCAACAACTGAATCTGAATTAGGGTTTATAGTGAGCAAGCAGATTGACAAACACAGTGTTGTGCTGAAGTGAAGGGGAAATCCCTGGAAGAATAAACAGACCCATTTAAGCAAATAGCATCACCAGAATGAAGCCCCTCTCTCTTCTGGATGTTCTTCCATAGTCAGTTTTGTAGTTAGGGCTGTCAGAATAATTAATTTTTTTGGTGCAGCAGAATTAAAATAGGTGAAACAATACCTGTGGCTTTGATCCAAACAAATTTAACATTTTTCCTCCTTCACTGAAAAAAGAAAAACATTTATTGGGCATACAACATTTCATTTTGGTCACTCATATGAAAATAAGAAAAAATGATGGGTGAGTTTCACAGAACTGATGTTTTTCCTTTATCCAGCCTGGGGGTTAGCATGCAGGATGTGGGAAAACCCACTTTGTTTCCCTCCTCCATGTGAAGGGATCTGAACCCAGTCTACAAGGAGAGTGGCCCATCTGTTGTGCTTTTTACAGTATGGTGGAGAGAGTTGCTCTCAATCTCTCTTGCTGATGCAGTTGCACTTTGTATAAATTAAACATTCACAGGAGCACAAACTGGAAGCTAAGTATCCATACTTGCTCTTTGCCTCAATGAATATTTATATTTTATGCAACAATGAAACAGCTCCTACAAAAGAAACTCAGGAAATCTACATCAGAATACTATATACATCCTGCTGCTTAATGCACACAGAGATGCGAGTTCAAATTCTCTTGGGAAGAAGAGAAACTAAATCTGGGTCTCACACTGTGAATGAGTGCTCTAACTCCTGACCTAAGGGAGACAAATAAGTTCCAAAGCTACTTCCTTCAGCAGCTCTGTGACCCTAACCTCAAGTTTCTTTTTCCAGATGAAAAATTCTGTGAATTCAAGTTGAATTTGTGAATAGGTTAGGGATAATCAAATATCACAATTTTTTTTTATGAACTTGCTCTTTACCATTTTTTTCACCCAGTTCTAGCTATAAAAACAACAAGGGTCTTACTTCTTTTCTTTTCTAGATGAAAAAAAGTGGGTAAGATTCAGAGCCACCTTGAGTCACAAGGCTTTCCAATAAGAGCGGCCTACCATTAGCTACTTAAAACCTTCAGTTTAGATGAAAATTGACCAATTGATTAAAGATATTGTCTAATGGGCAACAGTCCAGCCCATTAAGGGATCTATAAAGAAAGATTGGTATTTTGAACAGATGACGAATTTTATGGGCCCCACTATCAAAGACCAAATCTGAGCAGGAAGCAGAAGACAAAGGTAGCAGGGCAGGGAGATAAACAAGTACTGAAATGAGTGATAGAGCACCTGCAAATGAATTGCCCTCAACCTCAGACCCACAGTCCTAGGTGCCTGCTGCTGCCCTGATTCTCAACCAGGGTTCCAGGCCATCAGGATGCCACAAGATTTTGAAGGGTGCCATGAGGTGCAAGAAGATGAGCATGTGAGGTGATAAGGCCAGTCTTTGCCTAACTGTTGCCCTGTCCCCACTACCCAGCTTCGCTGTTAGGAGCTAAGCACTGTAATAAATTAATTAGTTTTTGAAATGGGGTGCTGCTCAACGTACAAAAGTTGCAGAGGGGTGCCTGGAGCTAGATGAGGGGAGCCTCAAGTCCAAAAAGGTTGAGAACCACTACTAGCACCATGCAGCCTATGACTCTAAAAGGACCGAGGCATGCAGCAGAGACTTGGCCTTCATGGTTTTTCTTGGTTTAATTAACAGGTTCTAAAGATGTGTCGAAAATGTATAATTAGGAGCCCTGAGAAAGAAATGCAAATCTAGGTTGTAGGTAACTTTTGTTGAAATGTGCCCCTTCGATTTTTTCCAGTTAACGTTCAAATCAAAATGCAGGTGGGAACGTTTGATGATATTCTAACAGACACTTTATCTAACAGACAGTGCACTCTATTACTATATTGGGCTTATCGAAGTGAAACCTGCACTAGTATGTACAGGGGAATGAGCTCTCCCGGAACAGTATTCAGCATCTTGATCATTCTTCATTCAGTTCCCAAGGGAGGGCAAATGTGACAAGATAATGAAGATCAACAGATGGCTCTAGGATCAGCTCTTCAAGGAAGGCTTGGGGATGTTCAGTCATTGGGAAACAATCACATGGAGTACTTTTCTCATTGGGTGAATCCCACCTGAGTATAATACAGACATTTTGGGATCAAGGTCACACGATTAAGTAGTAAGAAAGGAAGAGAAAATTCTGGAAGACTCATGTAATTGCCAATGCCTGGATGCAGTGCACAGAAAATTGATAAATAAGGATACAGCAATCAATACATTAATACTAGTGGGTCAGAGAAAAACAAAGCAAAGAAAAACACTGATGTCATCAGCAACAACAGTCAGGTAGGTGATACAACTGGTGAAAAGACTGTCTAATCAGGTTAAGGAATTGGGTGTGGATATTAAGGCTACTGGCTGATAGAATAATAGAAAATTAGGGTTGGAAGGGAGCTCAGGAGGTCATCTAGTCCAACTCCCTGCTCAAAGCAGATCATTCCCAACTAGATCATTACAGCCAGGGCTTTGTCAAGCTGGGCCTTAAGAACTCTGAAGGATGGAGATTCCACAACCTCTCTAGGTAACCTGTTCCAGTGCTTCACCACCCTTCTAGTGAGAAAGTTCTTCCTAATATCTAACCTAAACTTCCCTTACTGCAACTTGAGACTGCCACCACTGAGAACAGTCTAACTCCATCCTCTATGGAACCACCCCCGCCATTCAGGTAGCTAAAGCTTGCTATCAAATCCCGCCCCATCCCCTATCTTCTCTTGTGCAGGCTAAAACCCAGTTCCCTCAGCCTCTCCTCATGAGACATGTGCCCCAGCCCCCTAACCATTTTTTGTTGCTCTTTGCTGGACTCTCTTGAACTTGTCCACATCCTTTCTATAGTGGGGGGGCCCAAAACTGGGCACGGTACTTCAGATGTGGCCTCACCAGTGCAGAATTGAGCGGAATAATTACTTCCCTCAATCTGCTGGCAAGGCTTCTACTATTGCAGCCCAGTATGCTGTTAGCCTTCTTGGCAGAGCTGTCCCTAGGTGTGTGGGGGGCCTGGGGCATATCAGCCTGCGTGGGGCCTGAGGGGCGAGTGGCTGGAGCCAGCAGCGCTTGGTGGTGGCAGTGGCAGAGCCAGTGGCACTCAGCAGCAGCAGTGCATGGCACCCACGGGGGGGCCTACGTGGCACTGACCACGGAGCCCCCCAAAACTTGGGGTTTGGGTCAGTCTCCCCAGTTCACACCCCCTAGGGACAGCCCTGCTTCTTGGCAACAAGGGCACACTGCTGAGTCATATCCATCTTATTGTTCACTATAACCCCCCGGTCCTTTGCTGCAGAGCTGCTGCTTAGCCAGTTACTCCCCAAACTGTATTGCTGCATGGGAATCTTCTATCCTAAGTGCAAGACTTTGCACTTGTCCTTGTTGAACCTCATGAGATTTCTTTTGGCCTAATTCTTCAATTTGTCCAAGTCACTCTGAATCCTACCCCTCCTCTCCAGTATATATACTACTCCCCACAGCATGGTGTCATCCATGAACTTGCTGAGGATGCAATCCATCTCATCTTGCAGATTAATGAAAATATTGAAAAAACTGGCCCCAGGACTGACCCCTGGGGCACTCCACTTGATACCAGCAGCCACCTAGACATTGAGCCCAACAATCCAGCCAGCTTTCTATCCACCTTACAGTCCATTCATCCAACCCACACTTCCTCAGTTTGCTTGTAAGAATGCTGTGGGGGATGGTGTGAAAAACCTTGCTAAAGTCAATGTATATTATGTCCACTGCTTTCCCCGCAACCACAGAGCCAGTTATCTCATCATAGAAGGCAATCAGATTGGTCAGGCATGACTTGCCCTTGGTAAATGCATGCTGACTATTCCTAATCACCTCCTCCCCCACCAAGTGCTTAGAAATGGATTATTTGAGGACCTGCTCCATGATTTTTCTGGGGACTGAGGTGAGGCTGACTGGTCTGTAGTTCCCTGGATCCTCCTTCTTCCCTTTCTTAAAGATGGGCACTATATTTGCCCTTTTCCAGTTATATGGGACCTCCCTTGATAGCCACAAGTTTTCAAAGATAGTGGCCAGTGGCTCTGCAATCACATCAGCCAACTCCCTCAGCAACCTTGGATGTATTGCCCCATGGACTTGTGCATGTCCAATGTTTCTAAACACAGGTTTCCCTTGCTTTATGCTATACATGCATTCCTGGAAAATGGCACATAACTTGAATTTGCATAAAGGGAACCCACTTTACAATTAAACAAATAGGGATATGTTCCAAGACTTTGACTGTACTGACCTCCAGATCCATTTCTACCATTTTTACAACACAATTTTGGTATGCACCAACAGCAGACAATGCAAACAAGCACAGGGTGGTGGTGAATGTTAAGTTGGTGTGAAGAGAGGGTGGTGAAAGGTGTTAGTGTTAGCAAAGTTCTCTTGCACTTCACTGAGGGACCAGGGGGAGGGGGAGGAGATAAGCTAGTGGGATGCTTAGAAACCATAATGGCCACTACAGAAACACTTGTCGCAGATAATTAAGCAAGGAGCACAGATCCACACAGAAGACTATATTTTGGTGCGTGTCTCTCCCACAATGCACCGCACAAAGCAGCTGACTGGGGGCTTCCACTACACTGATTACATAAAAGTGAATTTACCTTGCATATAACAAATTTTTGGTATAAAAAGGATCATCACATAAGAGCAAATTCGCACATACAGAACCTGCATAAAGCAAGGGAAACCTGTGGTCCCTAACCTGTTCTTTCACCACTGAGAGTTGCTCACTCCTTCCCAAACTGTGCTACCCAGTGCAGTAGTCTGGGAGTTGACCTTGCCTATGAAGACCAAGTTAAAAAGGCACTGAGCACATCAGCCATTTCTGCGTCATCTGTCGCTAAGTTACCTTCCCCATTCAGTAAAAGACCCACACTTTCTCTGACCTTTCTCTTGTTGCAAACATAGTTGTAGAAACTAGGGGTATGTAAAGTGGGCAGTATTCGATTCGAATTTGGCCTGATTCAGGGGACAGTGATTCAATTAGCTGATTTGCATCATGGTCCCGATTTGATTCAGCTGAATCTGAAGATTGGATTCTGATTCAGAGAATCAGTGATTCGGCCATAGACACAGCTTTATACCTTTTCTCTATGTACCTCAAGGTACCAGGCATGGCTCGCGAATGCTGAGGTGGTGGGACAGATGGAGCGTCCCAAGAGAGCACAGGGGGAGTGGGAAGCATCCCCTGCATGCTCGATGGTGGATCTGGAAGTACTTCTGGTTCACTTCTGGGTCCGCTGCCAGGTGATCCCCAACATGCCCCCGCAGCTCAGCAATCGACCACTTTCAGGTCTGCCACTGAGTGCATGGGGGACCTCCTGTGGGACGCTCCATCCGCCCAACCATCTCAGCGTTCACGACCCCCGCCTGGTACGTCGAGGTGCATAGAAAAAAAAAACATATAAAGCTGTGTCTATGTCCAAATCGTTAAATCTCTCCAAAACGAATTAGAGGCTGCCGATTCAATTTGGAGAGATTAAAGGGTCTCCCAATTCAATTTGGATTTGGTGATTCGGCTCCTAGACACCTTTCCCCCCCTCAGAGTGGCCTCCCAGGGGATCTTGCCCATCAGTTCCCAAAGGGAGTCTAAGTCTGCTACTCTGAAGTCCAGGGTCCATACTCTGCTGCTCACCTTTCTTCCTTATGTCAGGATCCTGAACCCAATCACCTCACGGTCACTGCTGGCCAACTTACCATCCACTTCTACATCCCACACCAATTCTTTCCTATGTGTTCATTTGAAGGTGTGATAGAATCTAATCCACCATCCCAATAACTGCATGTTCTGCCATGCATGTGTGGTATGGCAAGAAGTGCAATTTACGGACTGGGGATTGGGTCATGAACCACAGCTCCCTCCACACCAACAAGTTGAAACACAATCAGGTGATGGTCAGTTGGGGCCAGGGACTGAACCAGGATATAGAATTGGCCCCAGGGAGGTCACCAGCTGGAGGGCACACACATTCACTCATTCATGGGCACAGGGACCCTGGGATTGGGCTTCTGCAGCCTGATCCCAGGGTTTGTGTGTGCCAGGACCTATAAAACTACAGGAACTTAAGAAAACCACATGTGCATTTCAGCTGACACTTGGCTGAGTGTCAGGATCTGTTACAGTCCAGCCCCAACCAGTCATATGCTCAACTTAAGGCATGATACAAATAAGCCAAAGTTTTTACATGTACAATGTATAACAACTTTGTGGTTTGTTTACTGTATTATCACGCCTTAAACTGACTTCAACATGTGGCTAGGTTATGACCACACTTATTCAATTCCAAGATGAGACAAAAAGCCCATCATCTTGTAATTGAGTACAAGGTAGTGGGGCGGTCAGGCAGGCAGCTGCTGTGGGTCCAGTGTCAGCTCTGGCCCTGACCCAAGCTGAAGCCACAGCTGCTGCCTGCCCCCCCTGTTGCCTCTGCCCCTCCCCACACCTCTCTTCTCCCATAGCTTCTGCCATACTTCCCCACTTCCCCTGTCATTTACCCCTGCCCCAGCATAGAGTGCAGCTCCAGCCCAGCTTGGTAGCAGCAGCAATGACAGCTCTGGCTGCACTCCAGTGCCACTATGCCACTGCCTCTGGAGTGGGGACAGAGCCTCTCAGCACCAGAGTAAGGATAAGTGAGAAGAGGTGGGGAAGAGGGAGAGAAGGGCCAAGGCAATGGGATGGCAGACACAAAAGGGAGCAAGCTGCTTGATCTCCCCCCGCCACTACTTCTCCCACCACCTGCCCCCCACTGCAGCGGGGGGGGGGGGGGGGGGGGGGGGGAGGAATTTAAGACAGCCCTCCAATAATTAGATTCTACAAACGGAAAATTATAACAAACGTATAATTTTTCTATGTCTAGAATGTAATAAGGGGGGGGCAGTCATTTTGAATTTGGGTAAATATGGTACTTTAGGCATGATTAGCTGGTTAATCACGTCTTAAATGTAGCATGTCTTGGGGGCCTGAGAATCAACTGAAATATTTGTATACAAAGAGCCTTGGCAACAAAATGGAAGAACTCAGAACTACTAGTACAGAATGCAAAACCAAATAATAGGGTGAAATGGTAATGGTTGTGCATTGAAGGGTATGTGATTGAAATGGTAATGATTGTGCATTGAAGGGTATGTGCTGTTCAGAAAAGATAGAAATGAAAGTAAAAGTGGGAAGGTCAACTATTTGCATGAAAGCTCTGTTTATACTATTGAAAGGGTCTAAAATGAGAAGTCATTCTGACATCAGTGGGATTCCACCTATGCTGTCAAAGGCAGGAACAGATCAGTGCCACCTCTTACATTTCTGTTCTATAACACCACTGGAAAGTAATTAATCCTTGTCATTTAGTTTACCTGTATAAACACAACAATCACATGTTCTTTCAGAGAGTTAAGCACTAGCTATGCAAGGAACTGACATCAAACAAAAACAAATGGTCTTTCAGATGGAACCTACATGAGGACACATGCCAATAGTTCCTGGCAACTTATTTTCCTCTTGTTCCAAAAGAGAGCTACAGTTCTGCAATTTTATCTCTGCCCAGCAAATAATTATCAACTATGATCTAAGTATTAATCATGCAGGAAACTCTGTAATCCGATTCTCCCAGATTTAAAAGGTCAGGCAACACGCATCTCATAAACAGAGTCAATGCTAGACTTATTCCTAAAATTCCCACCACTGCAGTACTGTGCAAGAGCTATCAGCAGGTTAACTTCTTTTTCAACCCTGAGCAGAGGTGATCACTAGACAACAAAGTGGTTAAATCCGTACAGCCATGCAGGATGTGAGATGCACTGCCTTCACTAGCACTCTCACTATTATCACTCTTAAGAGATGCACTAGTATCAATGGTAGAGCATCGAAAAATAACAACGTAGAAAGAGGATTTTTCCATTTGCTGCTTTAATCCACCATTTGCTTCATTACTACCCCCTCCCACCAGGGAAATCCTTCCTGTTACATTGGCACTGCACAGTCAAATGGTAATATGTAGGGGTGTGCGAAGCGATTCAGATTTGGCCGAATTCAGAGGACAGTGATTTGATTTGCTGATTTGGATCACTGTCCCGATTTGATTTGGCTGAATCTTAATCTGAAGATTCGATTCTGATTTGGACAATCAGCGATTCGGCCATAGACACTGCTTTATATATTTTTTCTACATACCTTGTGGTACTAGGCACGGCTCGTGAACACTGAGATGGTGGGGCAGAAGGACCATTCCACAGGAGCGCGGGGGATCCTGGGTGTACTTCCAATCTACTTCCAGGTCCGCTGCTAAGCATGTGGGGAACCCTGGGTGCCCCTCCAGACCCAGGAGGTACCAACTGCTGAGCCAGTGGGTAGTGGAGGGACACCCACCTTGCACTCTACAGTGGACCCAGAAGTGGACTGGAAATACTTCTGGTCCATTTCCACATATGCCACAGAGCATGCGGGGGACTCCCCCACACTCCTGTGGGACACTCCACCCACCCCACCATTTCATCGTTCATAAGCCACGCCTGGTACCTTGAGGTATGCAGAAAAATTATATAAAGCTGTGTCTATGGCCGAATCATTGACTCTCTCCAAAGCAAATCAGAGAGATTAATGGGCCTCTTAATTCAGTTCCTATTCAGAGATCTGGGCCCCGAGTCAGGCCGAATCAAATCAGTGAAACGAACTTCGCACAGCTCTAGTAATATGTGCATCTCATTTACAGTTTTGGTCAGCCTGGCAACAAATAGAATTATTTGTTCTGTTTTCCAACTTAGATTTAGGCATCTAAGTCCATTTTCATGCTTATAAATACAAGCAAGTGCCAAATATCTATTGAGTGTGAGTACCTAAATATTTGGGTTTGAATAATTCTGTATAAAGGGCCATGCTTCATACAAGTAGCAGTACAGGGCACCATGATGGTGATAACATAAAACTCAGGAGCACTGCTAAACTCAAGCGTCTAAAAAAATGAATGAAATCTTAAGGTCACAATATTGATTTTTTTTTTTAATCTTATGAGCTTTAAAACTTTTATTTAGCTTCTAGTTTCTCAGCTTATTGAGCTCACATTTTCAAGGTCTCCTCTACCACCATGAGTGCTAGATTATTTTTTTTTTTGGTGAAAGCTGAGATTCTCATGAAACAAAAACGATTGTAGGAGCTGACAAGGTTATTTAGGTAAATGTGATATCCACAGACGGCCCCCCAGGTCCTTTTCTGCAGAGCTGCTGCTTGTCCAGTCAATCTCCAACCTACACTGGTACATGGGATTGTTCTATCATAAGTGCAAAACTTTGCACTTCTCCTTATTGAACCTCATGAAATTTCTTTTGGTCCAATCCTCCAATTTCCGTAGGTCTTAAGCTGACAAATGTTGCGTGGATGCTTAAGGACAAATCAAATAAAATCTCATGACTATATGCCAAAATAAGACTTGCTCTCTGGTTTCAAAGCTATTAGAGCAGACTTGATTCTTTTTTCCTCTCTGTAACAAGAAATAGACATTTTCGTAAAATTTTAAGTGAGAGCTAAAGCTTTTATATAATTATCTTAAAAACTGGGGTTTAAAGAAAACCACCAGATACTGCAAGACTCACTCTCATATCAAGATACACGAGACTGATCTCTCTCTCTCTCTCATAGAGAGAGAGAGAGAGAGAGAGAGAGGGAGGGAGGGAGGGGGGGGAGAGAGGGGGAGAGAGAGAGATCAGTCTTCAAAAGAATTAGAACGCAAGAAACAAATGCCTCTAACGAAATCTGATCCTCCTAGTATTAATGCTCTGTCACTGCTTTATGGGAAACACAGGTTTGATTCCATCCATAATTTCCTCCCCTGCCTCGGTTGAAGGAGATATGGAAGCACAGGAACAGTTCCGGGGTCATCAAAAGAGGGAAAAGCAGTCCTGCCCATCACCAAAGAACCCTCTGTGGTCAGGTAAGTTACCATAGTAAGTGTCCAAAACCATCTCTGCAGGTGAAAGAAGCATACTTCTTTTTCTGCTTGGTTTCTTATCTTTCAGTCTCACTGCAGACAGTTCCAGCATTACCAAGTATAAAATCAAGAAAATATACAACCACTTAAAGCCAGAATTAATTTTCTTCTGCTAAGGAAGTTGAGAAAGAAAAGACTGGTATGGGGCAAAAATCTGATACTGGTCCAATCGCCTGTAATCTTAGAACTCTACATCTGACTGAACTGAACAGGATACCACCACTGAAATGCACTGATCTTAAAATGAAGAGTGCAAGCGATTTTAAGATATTCAAAGATATTCATAATCCAGTAAGTGACCATGCTATTCAGCTAAGCTATTTTACATATGCAGTTTATTTTCTAAACAAATCAAAATTATGAGCACAAAAAATTCATGTACTTCAGTAAAATGTAGCTTTCTTGAGTTTCTTAAATAGGGTTAACAAGGTTTATGCTGATAAAACACAGCAACTGAATGAAAGAGAAGAAGGAAAAAAATCCCTTGCTACAGGCAACAGTTGGTGTTTCCTTAATGCTAGAAATTCTAATCTCAGTGTAAATTATGCATTTATCAGTGTTATATAGAGAGGACTTGTTCCTCTGAAGTATTTTTTTATTGCAAGAGTAGAAAGTAAGGGTATAATATAAACTAAACAAATCAATAGACATTTTGTATGTTCCCCAGCTCTTGAAATATTTCCTTATTTTATTTAGGAAGAATAAGGAACAGATAAAATCAATCCATGTGATAGTTTGCACTTAGTATTATTTCAAAGATTACGTTTCACTAACTAAAGGCATTTCTAGGGCAAGAACAATTTTTACAATGGTTTGAACATGATAATGGGCCAAATAGTCTCCTGGGGTAATTCTATTAGCTTTGATTATTTGACCACTGTGACTTTTCAGTTCATTTCCATCCTGAGACTTCATTATATGGAATAACATTGATTCAGAAGGAGATTAGAAATACTTGCTTAAACTCCAGAAATGTATGAATCATTAAGCAAACATCAGCTGTGAATAAGAACCTCCAGCAGGCCTAGTACATATACCACACTTCTTAAAATACTGATATTTTAATAGATGCCGATTGAACATAATATCAGAAAGTCATGCCTATAGACAGTTGCAGCAGGACAGTGAAACAACTGCCATTAAAATTTACACATATATAGTGGACTATCAAAGCCAAATACTTAATCTTGTTCCTCTCTTGGGAGTTTAACAATCACACATTTTACAGTCCTTTCCAGTTCTGGTCTCTGTTTTTGACATGACAACCTTTCCCCAGCCAAATTAAAAGGCACGCACTCCAAGGTGTACAGAGGTTGGACACGGGAGGGAGGAACAAGTGTCCTTAATAGAAAAACAGAAAGATGCTGTTGACTGGAAAGTTTACATGATGCATCTGTTCCAACAAAACTGAGGCACCATAGGACAAATGACCCATGACCTCTTTTCTATAAGAAGGAGCCTGTTTCTGAGATTTTTAAGGCTGCACTTGAAACTAGATACCAGCATTTTCTCTTTCTTGTTACTCTCTCCTCTAAGTTTTATCTTGGGCCACTTCAAATGAGGAATTTGCAGTCTTGCTCAATTAATTCAATTAGTTATATTTACATTTTGACTCAGCCACCTACATCTGCTGCTGCGCATGCCCTCTCCTTCCTCCTTGAAAATCCACTTTAAATGTTTCTTCACACTCAAGCAACCACTAGTGTTTCAGCTGTTAGGCACAGGTGCTTCTTAGCATGTCTTGAATACCATCTCTGTACCATTTCATTATTATCTGTGACATTTTGCCCTGACAGAATTACAGGAAAGGGCAATATAACAATCTAAGCTATGAAGCAAGCAGAACCCAACAATAACTAAAGCATTCATAAAAGAATGTCTTCGAGCTCGAAAGGTTTAAAAACAGTAAAACCAATCTAGTTTTCTTGTATTTCAGAAGCGTAGTTAAAATTGCAAGGGACTCAAGCACAAACAACAGTTCAGGGTGTGGAGAAAGAGAAAGATGGAAAATCTTTGAATATTCTGGCTTATATTAATATCTGTATTGTGGAAAAGTCCAAACTAATCTTAGATATTGATAAACACAGAGAACAGCAGGTAATGTAACAATTATTCCTTCTACCCCAGGCAGGGTATATTGTTGACAGCTGAAGTGACTAGACTAACTTAACATCCCCTAGAAAGTTTTGGTGACATTTTAAAAAATTGGTGAAGCATGATTATTTTAGCTGTACTGCATTTGTAAGGACCCCTTGACTATGTTAGACAAATGATAGGGCAAGTGTGGCACATAAGCTGAAAATCTTAGAGTGTGGATAGTGTCTCAGCAGTCTCCCAAATGCCAGACAGACAAACAAACAAAAAGAACACAGTGGATTTTTGTAAACATACTTTATTCTGAGCCTTTTTACCTCCTCTACCACCAAAAATTGAACCCCACAACCCTGCTGCATTCAGCATTTAATTTACACAGTTTTCTTCCAAATGTAGAGTTACATCTTTATTCTCCTTTGTCTCTGTTTCTTCTTTCCCTTGCTCTTATTCTTTTCTCTTGCATTCAGTCCATTCATGTTAACTCTCCTTGCAGCAAAGGCCATTTCCTTTTCTAGCCTCATCTCCTTGTCCTCATTGATTCTATGACAAATGCCATTTCATTTGATTAGGTGAACAGCCTTATTCTCTGCTGAATTAGCTGATAATACAGGTGGCAGCCAAAGCATACCTATACACCAACAATTCACCTGTTTAATTATCCTGGTACAATTTTTAGAATGAAACACTTATGTAAATTCCCACTCCATATGTGAGACCCTTTAAGATTAATCATTTTCCCATATCCATTATATCCATTTCCTCTTATTTTGGAAGTTACCCTATCAACTTCCTTTAGTGAAAGGGAACAAGACAGCTGAGTAGGTTCATGTACAAAGAGAAATACATGGGGTTAGTACAACTGCATTCTTTCCAAGGGCTGGTCTCCACACAAGCTATAACAGCTGACTGCTTTAGGCTAGTTGGAGGCACCTCTAAACGTATTTTCCTAGAACATTAGGGAGCATCAAAATAACTCACCATTCAGCCTCCAAGAGAAAGAGGCAATACCCTCAGCTCTAACTGGGGGCTGGTCCTTTTTTCTATGTTATATTTAACTGGCCTAATCCTGCTTCAGTACATCTACTGATTTCTCTTGGCAACAGCTGTAGATCCTGTTGGGAAGACAGTATAGCATTGGCTCTGCTAAAAGTGACCTACACCTTTTTGCTATAGGCTTGTCCTTCCAGTTAATTTCAAGGATAGTATCCTTTTTAAAATGCAGTCAGAAATGTTTCTCACCAGGGTAGTGCAGAAGGGGAAAGGTGGCAGAAACAGTGACATAAGCTCCAAAATTAAGTGCACTCATTATGGAACAGGGGTGTAGGTTGTAGCTGTGTTGGTCTAAGTTCTTATATCCACTTTCATCCCCCTTCTCTGTCTTCCCCCCACTCCCCAGCCTGTCTCTCACCCATTGACTCCTCAATCTACATTTTCACTCACTACCTGTCTTGTATGCATACCAAACCAGCCTCTGGCTTCTTTACTTTTCATTCCATCCAGGAATAGCACACACAAACTGCTGAAACTTCCTTAGCCTGACGAAGGGTTTTTGAACCCAAAAGCTTGCTTAATAATTGTTTTCCAACTATTTCAGTTGGTCTAATAAAAGATATCAGATCCACCCAAAGAACCTTGTCTGCCATCGTTATGGAATGCTGCTCTATCCAGTAAGTTCAAGGAAACACTTCAATGCTTCAGAGTCCTGTCTGACACCTGAAAACATTAAGTTTTGAACCTGATTGCCAGCAAATACAAGGAACTTGGGAACATGCAGAAGGTAGCTGCAGTCAGAGCAGACCCTGTTTCCAGATAGTGTTTTTTAACCCAGAAATGTGTTCTGTTACCACAAATTGCTTACATCTTCCCATCCAATGAAAAACAATAACTTTAACTCCAAAGTGGATTAAGTACAGATTTAACTAAGTAAAAATGTTTTTTTAAGTAGAATTTGAATAAAGCAGTAAGCATATGATTCTGCAACAGTGAAAAAAATATTCCCAAGCTGAATCACAGAGGAAGCCTTCATTAAGGGGGATTCTTATTGTCTAGCCAGGTCTACAGAAGCAAAACGCTGATATGAAATGCAAAGTCAAAGTTGGATCCCCAGCTGCAGGGTGTTAGCATGGTTAATGATGTTAATTGGGGAATCCATAACAACTGGCTACAAAAGACTCTTTGCTAGGAAGATATTTTCTAGAGCTGGCATCTGTGTCTTACACCTGCTAGAACTGCTAAAACTGTCCAGCTGTTGCTACAGCTGCTGAGTTTGCTGTTGAAGAATAGAAATGGTAACAGAAATATAAAAGTACTATCAAAACAAATGAGCTTCATCTCCTCTATATACACAGTTGTACCAGCGTAAATAAAGATATCAAGCTTTTGGGGCAAATTAAGTGTGGTATGGCTTTCTTTATCACCAGCACAGACCTGATCACCGTGTGAAACTGATGCAAGAACTCTCCTTAAAACTTGAAGTAGGGAAGGTACACTTTAATTTTTCTTTAGGTGAAGATAAAGTTGGAACATTATCAAATAAAAGACAGACTCTTTCACATGAGAACAAAATGGGCCTGGACGCCAAACTAGAAAACAGACATTCCAAGCTTTGAAGTTTATACTTATGTCAGAATCATTGAGGCAATTCTCAGAAGTATAAGAGGAGTCAACCTCTGTTTCCAAGAGAGTTGGGAACTGTATTGCTACTGAGATAATAGACTAATCTACGCTGCAAGAACTACAAAAGTAGCAGAGTCATGTATGAGTAAATCAAGAGAGATTCTGGCACTTGCAAGTGGATATACAAGATTTCATTCTTTTCAAAATGGTCATAGCTTCAAGGCTAAAGCAGATCATGAACAAGTGACTGCAACATACAAGAAAGCACTCAGATGCATCACCATGGATGCAATAATTACTTCTGAAGGTACCAAAATACAATAACACTGAAAATCTAGCCAAGCATCACCCACTCACTGCAGATATGCTGTCAAGGGCATGTGTTCTACTTGATGACACGCAGCTGGGCAATCTGGGACAGGCTTTAACTGTTCATACTAACATACAAAAGTATATCACGTTGTATCCCCAGGAAGCTGGGATGACCCAGAAAGAAAAGTACCTAAAAATTAAACACAGCAAGCCTAATGCAAACAAAATAAACAAAAGGAGAAATATAGTTTCTCTACCTCTGCATTACCAATATAAAAATGAGCTCTCCTAGATCTGGGAAGCACACCCCCCTTAAATGAGAAAAGGGCAAAAAGTCAATAGAAAAAGCTACAGGTCTTCCTTCTTGCTACAAATACCACACACACACACTCTCTCTCTCTCTCTTAAATAAGTCAATAGAACTACTGCTCTACCTTCTTTCCTCAAATGCTATCCCCTAAATATTTCAGGCTCTGACTGCTGCTGGAGCACTAGATTGGCTAAACTTATCTTGTTGAACCTATTAAAATGAAAAAAGTGGCCTTACCAGAAGTGGCCCTCCAGAAGCAGGTGGTCCTGGTGGTGGGGGTGGTGGAGGGGGAGGAGGTGGTGGTGGTGGCGGCACAGGCATCTGTCCAGTTTCTCACTTCACTCCGTTACAGGAGAGGCTATAGCCAAATTCTCGGTCCTGGAATAAAAAATAACAAGAATGTATTTGCACATTGCAAATGGAGGAATAGACAGATTGTTAGCTCTCAGCAGACTGAAGACTTTTGTACAGTACTGCCTCTAAAGCCACAGTATGAACATCCTCATTACAGCTATCTGATGATAACATTCATCTAAAGAGCAAGCTCAGAGCTGGACAAGTTCCATGAATTCTAAATGTATAGATGCCAACCTGTCCAGCTTCAACTATCAGGCCTTACATTAATCTAGCCCATGGCCTTGAAATGCAATTATGTTGAGAACAAAATTGCAACGGACTAAATATCAAAGCCCTTACTGGGACAAAAACTCCATTGACTTTAATGACAGTTTTGCTGTTCTAAGGAGAGGAAGAACTTTGTAAGATCTGGATTTGGTCCAACATGAAAAAGACATGATTTAATAATAAATGAAGAAATAATTTTCCAGATTAAAGTTTCATTAAGTGTAGTACTACTGCCAAAGGACAGCACATGAAGGCCAAGAAATTTCAAGCATTAAAGTCAGAAATGAACAGTATCAATCTTTTTTTTTTTATCACTTTATTTTCAGAACATGCTGAATAAGAAAAGGCTTCCATGTCTTCTAATAGGGAGGCAGAAAGTAAGAATTTACAATAAAGAACTGTGGGTCCTGGGGGAGCACAATGATTATGGACTGTACAAATAATTATTAATAAATATAGGCTCTAGCTCTCGGTTGATCACAATTCATTTTGGGGTATGTGGCTTCCAACAGTTGCAGTCTGTGAGCATCACTGAGGTACTGTAGACAAGTTCTATTATCATCTCTTAGCAGAAATGGATTATCATATCCCAAAATTCCTAGCTGGCTTCAGTTTAATGGTATAATTGCCTGAAAGACCATGGAGGTTTAGGATACTGCTAAAAGCACTCTCATGAGAGATTAAAACTTGCAGCTCTACCTATTCATAGAATCATAGAAAATAAGGTTTGGAAGGGACCTCAGGAGGTCATTTAGTCTAACCACCAGATCAAAAGCAGGACCACCCCCAACTGTTATTATCCTCTCCAGAAACTACAACTGTAATGTGCTCTTTTGACATTCATGCAGCCTGCCTTTTGAGGTCAGGTGGTTACTAAAAAAGAAAAAGAAAGAAAGAAACATCACTAACATTTCATTTAAATTACATAATGAATCTATAAGAGACTATGAATATATTGAGACCAGATCTTCAATATCAGTATCAAAGAATTCAGCCCTCTACTTTTTTATTGGCAAGTAGAAATTAAATTAAACCAAGTCTTTTAAGTATACACCAATGTAGCAACCCTGCTGTTTCACTAGCAGTACCAACATACT
This sequence comes from Alligator sinensis, assembly GCF_000455745.1. Lineage (NCBI taxonomy): Eukaryota > Metazoa > Chordata > Crocodylia > Alligatoridae > Alligator > Alligator sinensis. Next base: position 3,016,953 of record NW_005841933.1, read on the forward strand.
CATCCAGCATGAGTAGGACGGGGAACATGGACTACATGCTGGTTAAGGTAGGTGTTCATTTCAGCATCCAGCTCCTCAGCATAATTCTTTATTAAAACATTTTATTAAAGGAAATGGAACTTGAAAAGCAAACCAGTGAGCTCTGTGTCCACAGCATGCAGTAATTCATTAATGTGTGCATGTACCTGGATGTATGGTCCACTTTCCCATTTGCAAACTTGCTGAGGGCGCAAAGCCAGTCCCAACAGTGGTAGCCCTCCACTAGAAAAATAAATTTGCAAGTGGCTCGCAATAAAGTTTGAGTTGCACAACCTTGTGCCAAATGAAATGGAAAAAATTATGGCATACGAGGGCACTGGGTTTCAGTAAAGAAACAGGAAGCATAAACAGCAGGCAGTTACCAGGTGGCCATGAATAAGATCAGGCCTTTTTAGGCTAGGTTTCAAAGACAAGATTCCAGCATGGAAGTAGGCTGTTGGTGACAGAAGGCCCTGGGAAACAACCTACCAGCATGTGACATAGAGACAACATTTCTATAAGGTTAAAGAACATCTAAAAAACCCAAAGAAGGTGGAGGTCTGTCCACTGAGGATCTGCAGGCCAGTGCTGATTTGCCTACTACAAGAAGGATGGACAAGCAGCATGTGCGTAGGGTCCAAGCAACTTTGTGCCTTTCCTATCAGACAGCTTGTAAGAATTAAGATGGGAATCGCTTGTTCTTTTTCTTGTTGCGACTCTAAGTTTACACCTAGAATAGTCACACATTTTCATTCTACACATTACACTAGTAACATATTTTATAAAGCTAAGAGTACACAAGTGTTTACTAGGCAGCCCCCAAGGGCTAGTGGGGCACCTCCATAAGTTGCCCTAAGTATGGCATACTGAGCATGCTACCCCAAAGAAACTAATGTGCCATGACACCTGGGGTTGCAGCATGGCTGGTTGCAATGTCTACCCCTAGCTCTGAGTTTTCTGGTGATAACAGCCTCGCTACTATTTTACCTCCATTATTTTGCTACACATGAAGCCATTGCTACAGTATGGCTACTTACCTCAATTAAGCCATATAAAAGCATATCTATAAATGGAATTTTACTATCTTCTAGGTCAGGGGCGGGCAAAATGTGTCCCGTGGGCCAGATGCAGCCTGTCAGGCCATTCTATCATGGCTAGACACTAGCCTGGGCCAGCACACTAAGGCAGAGGGGAGGGAGGGGGTTTGAAACCCCTTCCCCATTCACATGGGACCCCAGCCAGGTCTGCTTGGCAGTAGCAGAGCATCCTCTGCCTAGCTTTTCACCAGCCAGATGCTGGCTCAAGTCAGCATGCTGAGACAGAGGGGAGGGGTGGGGGGTTTAAACCCCCTTCCCCACCTGCACGGGACCTAAGCTGAGGTCTGCCTGGCAGGGGCAGTGCAGCCCAGCAGGTTTTTCCCCACTCAACACTTGAGCGGAGACAGGGGCGGTATGGGGAGAGTGGCCAGCTGGGAGTGGAGATAAACCTGTCAGAGACTGCTGCATCCCTGCCAGGCAGACCCTGGCTGGGGTCCAGAACCAGGTCTGCCATCCCCACCCAATTCTCAGCCAGGTGGAGCAAAAGGGCAGGGCTACCAACCCTGCTCCACTGAAGCAGACAGCACAGCCCTGGGCTGCAAAGCATCCTGAGTTGCTGGGGGACTGTGAGTTAACTTGAACCAGGAAGGGGTCTTGGACAGAAGTTCCATAAACTGGTTTAACTTAAATCACTTCAGTCTCATACTACATCCAACCAGGTTTATCTAAAATCAGTTTCAGCCATTTTGGCTATGGATAGAAGTTACACATAAACCAGCTTAAGTGATCAGAAACTGGTTACAGAAGCTCAGTGCACATAAACCAGTTTCAAAATGCCTGAAACTGGTTTTAGATAAATCTGGTTGAATCCTTCTGCTGAGCACCTGTCAGCAGCAACAAGGGCTGGGTGCCATTTAGGGGGTACTAAATATATTATACTTTGGCTTGAGCCTCCACCCAGTTTTTTTAAAACACTACAAACTACAAGACAAAGTTTATAGGTGACACCCTCTTTGTGGGGTTCTTTACCCATACCCAGGCAGTCTGGGATTTGGGACTCACCAAAGGGTAGTTCTGGGGGTCTATGCCCCTATACCTGCCCTTCAGCAATGGGCTGGGAAGGGGGGCCCACACCAGAGAGTCCAATAAACTGCTTTGTGGGTCCACTGCACTGCAGGGAGCTGCTAGAGAGCATAGGTCCTTATGCCAAACAGCCCCTCGTTGCTCCCTGTGAAACTGTAATGCTGATCCTCACTTCCACATGGTGGATTTGAGGGGTGAACTGCAGTCTTCATCAGCAAGTCAAACCCCAAAGTTTTTAGTCCTAATCCCAGCACTTCTGGGGCAAAAAACTGCAAGAACTCAGAGAAAAGCCAGCCAAATAGCGAAAAGGGCCTGACCAGCAACCAGCATCAACCACACTGCATTAGTCAGGACACAGAGCCACAAAAGCAACATATATCAGGCCCAAAATGTGCCCAGTCCAGACATACAGCAAACAAACGTACAGTGGGTCTCAGCAATACAGCCATGCTGAGACACAACTGCTGTAAAACAATAAAAGGGGGACTCAGGCCTATCCTGCACCTGGGCCTGAATATACAACAAAAGAGTGCCAGGCCTACTTGGCATAGGCCTGGAGATATAGTTTGAGCCACACTGCTGGGTTGAGACCTAACAGCTAGGAAACAGCAAAAGCAGGGCCAGGCCTATTTTGGCTTGAGCCTGAACTAGGACTAGTGCCCAACCACAGCACTTGGTTGGGGCATAAACTGCAAAAGGGACAAAAGAAGGCCCAGGCCTATTTCACTGGGCCTGGACTCGGCACCAAGAAGCCAACCCAGCTTATACAGCACTGAGGTCTGAATAAGCCACAAGAAGTGCCAGGGCTTCCCCCTGGCCCAAGTCTGCCAGCTAACATATGGCTGGGGTTCAGCCCCACACTGGTGGGCTGAAATGCAGCAGCTGTGACACAGCAAAAAGGGCCCAGGCTTATGGCCAAAGCCAGAACATGTAGTTTCAGCTATACAGGAAATCCTCGCTATTCACAAATTCACTGTTCACGGATTTGAATATTCGCAGTGCGCTGTGCCAATGGGGTGGGTCGGGGCTAGTGCCGTCACGGCTCCCTCTGGTGCTGCACCGAGCTCCTACCTCTGCGTAAGCAGGCAGGAAGCGCTGCGAAGGGGGGGGAGGGCAGAGCGGAGCAGAGGGCAGAGCCAGGTGGGCAGAGAGCAAGCACTGGGGACGGAGAGGGAGGCGGAGGTGGCATCATCTCCCCTGGAGGCAGCCATGGTTGATCCCCAGGCTCTGCAGGGGACCCCATGCTTCCAGATTCTCACGTAGGGGTGTGGGGGGGGGGGGCAGGGGGCGGGGGGTCTGATGGGGAGCCCTGTGTGGCAGGTCAGTAGGGGGCGCTCCTGCGTTGAGCCACCCACCTCTCTGCGCCCGACCACCTTCCAGGCTCTGAGTGCCTCCCTGGGGGCACCTCACGTCTGGCCGACCCCCTTCCTGGAGCACACCCCCTAGCTTGGGGGTTCCACTGCCACCACCCAGAACTGGGCTTGATTCTGGCTCTGCGCACCTGGGAAAACACAGGCCTAGAAGCCCTCGATGGTACTTGATTCACTTCAAGAACTTGGGATGCTTCCCTCAGTCAGAAGGACAAGCAGTGGTCTCCCTTAGTCAGCCGAACCAAAGGGACCCCAAGGCATAATCTAGACCCACTCCCAATAAGTCTCCCACACTAGGTACAAAGGAGAACTTTATTGGTTACAAGGAGTAGGGTTGGAATAGGGTACATGATAGAGCAATATCAGAGAAATCCCATAGAGCAAACTGGCATAGCTGGGTAGCCTTTGATCACGCATCCGAGTTACTGCAAGCTATATATCTAGTTAGATCTCAGGTAGCTTACTCACAAGTATCATCCAGAGGCAGGTGGAGATTCCCTCTGGAGGCAGGCAGTTCCTTGATCATGAGTTTTGAGAGAGAGAGAGTGGATGGTCCAGCTCTTCTCTCTCTCTGTCCTCACTCCTGGGCAGTCCTTAAGTTATATAGCCCTTGTGATCTCATTTACCTGGTCCAATGGAGGCCAGCGCCTGTTGGCAGTCAGCCAACCAATTGAAATGCATCACTAGTTGCTGGGCAGACTGGCAGTTCCTAGCTCCCCAGGGAGCAAGTCCCTCACCCAGGTACGTGATGCCAGTCACGTAGGCAGAGGGAGCAGGTTTCCCGCCTCCCTCCAGAATGTATCCCAGGTTACCTAAAGAGATAGGGTAAGGTGTGTATCCTCTGCTGGGTTCATCCTAACCAAACTGTCACAGAGCAGAGTTTATGGGGAGAAACAGAGGTGGCAGTGGCATCATCTCCCCTGGAGGCAGCTGTGGCTGGTCCCCAGGCTCTACAGGGGATCTCAATTCAAAGGTGGTCTGCAGACCAATCAATTCAAAGGTGGTCGGCAACCCCTGGTGAAGGGGCCAGAGTCACCAAACTGGTTCCACCAGTTCAGTTGAGGAAATCTTAAGACAAAGGGTCCGGACACAATAAAGGGGTGGGGGAGCGATGGGAGAGCAAGCCTCTCCAGTCATAGAGGAAACAAAATATACAACACAAACAAGATATACAGCAAAATAAAACCAGAAGACGCTTGACACCACACAGCCCCAAGTGTGTGTGGGTGTGACAGTAATATCAGACTTAACTGATTTGGATCAAACTGTTTTATGAAACTTCTGTCCCAGACTCCTTCCTTCTTCAAGTTAAATCCCAGCATACTTTCCAGCCCTGGGCTGGGCTGGGCTGTGCTGTCTGTTCCAGAGAGCAGGGCTGGCCCCACCCTTCTGCTCCCTAGCTGGAACAGTAAGGGCTGGCTGATGGGGGGAGTGGAGGGGGGGAAGCAGGGTGGGCAAGCCCAGCTGGGGATGCAACCCAGTCTATGGGGTGGGGGAAGGGACTGCCCCCACCAGGCAAACCCCAGCTGGGGTCTGGGGCCAGGGAGGGGTGTTAAACACCCCTTACCCCCACTCAAATTGACTGCTGGCTGCAACTGTGGACTACAAATCCCAGAGGCACCTGGAAGCAGGAAAAGTAACTGATGAGCAACCCTGCAAACTCCTGCTGTTCTGATTGTGGACAACAAATCTCACAGACCTCGGAGGCAGCAAGAAGAGGAAGTGAACACACAGCCAGAGCCATGCTCTAGCACCCCCCACAGCTTCTGGCCTGAACCATTGCAGGCATGTGGTTGAATTTCCTGAATCAAAGGTAAATGTCTCTTCACTTCTGTTTCAGTTTAATCTGTGCAGTTTAGACTAACCTGCAAAGACTGAATTGATTCAGCCTCATGCTTTTTGACTGTCTGTACTTAGCCACTGAAAGTAGTTTAAGTGCACTGAACTTCTGTTGTGTTACAGATTTGAACCAGTTTCTGATCACTTAAACCAGTTTGTGCGTAACTTCTGTCCCTAGCCTTAAGGTGTGACCTTACCATCATCTTGTACACAATAGCCATTACCTTCACAGCTTTCCAGAACTATTACTAGCAGGTGCAGATAAACAGTCCATGTTCTGCATATGAAAGTTCTGTTTATCCAAATGCACTTCACAGGTGCAGGTTATGTTTTTGTGGGCAGAAGTATTAGTGCTAGGAAGGCAGGTACAAAAGAATGCCTACTCTTAAGTGAAGGCTGAGATGGAAATCTTATCAGGGAAATGTAATATTCAGGTTTAGTCAAATACTGCATGATCTTCTAATGCTAATAAACAGGAAATGCCAAATAAAAGCAAGCAAACTTTTTGTCTGCTTATCTTATTATTATGTCCTTAGTACATCATGTTCTTTTAATATAAAGTAATAAGATCTTTCAGTTTTAGATGTATATTTGCAGAACTTAACACCTTATTTAAAGATGGGATACTTGCATCTTTCCCCAGACTGTGAATTAATCAACACCTATATCTTTAGATGACAACTTGAAGAAAGTAAGGTAGATGTGCACCTTATAGACTAACTGGAACACACACATATAATTATATATAAAGAGCTACAGAGCATAAGCACATTGTAGAATCATAGAAAATTACGACATCTACTCTGCTTTTCTGCTTGACTTCTGACTAACGTGGCTAAATATTTCTTTCTGCTCACAGATGGCAACTTGAAGGAAGTCCTTGGTCATGAATCCCAATATAACAGGATAGACTCAGAATTAAAAATGTAATGTGCTTATCAGCTGTGGAAATTGATAACATAAAACAATAAAGAAAATGCTATGCAATTAATAATCATATATCACAAGGTGGGCACTCATTCTCTTCTCAGACCTCATGATGCTTCCACTCTCATAAATGTTTTTTAAACACTATCCCATACAATGTACTCCATTTATGTGCAGACTGAACAAGAGCATACTTTGCTTAACTGCATAACAAGACTCAAGTCCCAGTTTTTTGCCCATTACTTAACTAATATGCAGATAACCAACGTTGCAATCTAAGTGTATAAACAGTTTAAATGCATGGGAACTCTTTAGCCACAGTGTATCTATCCTGTTACATAATTGCATAAATCACATAATTGGCTAAATTGAATAGAAGCTGTCAATTTCAAAGTTTCTAAAAAGAAGCCTTGAACTGACTATATCCTGTCAATTATATTGCTATTACCAGAGGAATAAGGGACTCTGACAAACAAGGGAGAGAGCCTTAAGGAGGTGCAAAAAGCTTATAGTAGGCTATTCTTGTAGTTAGTGAGCCTTGTTCACACTGAGTTTAGGTAAAGGCATAACCCAGGGGTCAGCAACATTTTTGGCTGGAGTGCCAAAAATATGCAAACCTCAACCCATGCCTTGACTTGGCATGCCAGGGGCAGATGACAGGGAGCTGTGAGTGGCCCGATCTTCATTGCTGTTGGCAGGTGCACACATGCCTCCAGGCAGATGATGGGGGAAGGGCCAGGGAGAGGCCCTGGACTTTTCCCCACCACATACCCCAAGGCATGCATGCAGTAAACGCTGGCCATGGGGCCCAGACTGCACACTGCAGGCAGTGGGAAGGCTCCAAACAGCTGTACTAGGGTCCAGAGCCCTGGCTTAGCTCTGTGGCGGGTGATGACCACACACACACCTTGGGGAACACGGCAGGGGAGGGGCTGGGGTTGATCTGCTGCAGCCCCAGCCCCTCCCCCACCATCCACCCAGAGGCACGTGTACACCTGCAACCAGCAACTGGCTGGGCAGGGGCTCTGCAGACCTTGGCACAGCAGCTTGCAGTCTCTTGGCTGCCTGGCACAGCCAGCCCAGATTCTGGACAGGCCCCTGTTGCCCACTTCAGATCCCGGGCTGCTCACAGCAGGTGGCAGGAAGGCTGCAAACAGCTGCACCAAGGTCTGTGGAGCCCCAGCCCGGCTTGCTGCTGGCAGCAGGTGCATGCATGCCTCCATTCAGACAGCAGGGGAGAGGCCGGGGTTGTGCTACCCCAGCCCCTTCCCCACTGTCAACCCTGAGGTGTACATGCAGCTGCCACTGGCCACAGAGCTGGGCTGGGAGGCCCAGACCTCACTGCACCGACAGCAGCCTCCCAGGTGCCTGACACAGCCAGATCAGGCTTCAAGACGCTCCTGCCTGCCATAGAGCCTGGGCTGCTTGCAGCCTCCCGATTGCCTTCTGTGAGCAGCTTGGGCTCTGCAGCCAGCAGCAGCTTCCCAGAGCCTGGGCCAGCTGTGGCATTCTGGGCAAAATGGCCTCATGTGCCATGCTCTGGCATGCATGTTGGGGGTTGCCGACCCTCTGACATAACCTTTTCTCAGTCCCAAGGTTATGCGCTTAAACCCTGTACACTTTCCCCTCCATTTCTTAAACTCTTTGGAATGTTATTTAAACGGTAAAGGTACTGGATCTGTGTAATTCCTCTCCCTTTCCAACTACTGTTAGTCCAGGAATGCGGGGGTAAGGTGATTTTAAATATGCATATTTTTAAATTGAGGTAGAAGGGAACCGAGTCATCTCTGGGAATAACTCCAAGGGCGAAACAGACGGTATTTGTGGGAGGAGGGAAAGAAGAAACTGTGATGGCCATGTTTGTGTAGGCACAGAGGGCTTGAGTGTTGCAGAAGCAGGCCCAGAAACGGCAGAATTCAGAGCATGGAGGATTTACTAGTATGGCTCCCTACTGAAGCATGGTTGTACATTTATTTGCATTCTGGGCAGTCTAATTTTAAGTGTCCCAAATAATAAGGCTTGTATTACTTCCCTCAGGAAGCTCTGTCATAATCTAATACTCCTCATGATTAGAATAGATTTCTGATATTCAAGCTATTTTTTTCCCCTTTCTCAATATAATCCTACTGCTGTTAGCTGTACCTGTGTGTACTGTAACTCTTTCATATCTGCATCTGTGAAATACTTGTAGAATCACAACCCAGAATCATGCACCCACCAGCCACACTTATTTAGCAGCCTCAAACTTTCCCCCTGTAACAGCCTTCCAAACCTGAACATTTTTTTTTCTCTGAAAGCTATCAATTTGTCAATATCTTTCCAGCAATGAGACACTTGAAACTAAATGCTACATTTCATGTACCACTACACTAGGTGTAGAAAAGAGGGCTATCTGAGTTCGACTTTTTATCATAGTCAATGTAAGAATCTTCATACTTTAATGGAAAATTAAATGAGGAAAATAAAAATATAGTAGATAACCAGCATTTAAAAGCCATCTTCCATGGTTGGAAAACAGACAATATGATTAACTGTTCCACCACATGTTCCTGTCAAACATCACTAAAGAACAGCTGAAATGGCGGGTACAGGTGCACCACAAATGTCACAAAGGCAACACAGAAGATGCACAGAAACTAAAGAGGCAAAACCAAAAGAAAACATATACACATTCCACAGCAAGATACATTTGGCTTTCATTGAACCACAACTGCAAACACTTTCGAATATGCTTCTCTTTTAAGAATTTATCATTTCAGATTTTAATTCCAACAGAAGCCTAACCATTAAATTTTTAAACCCCAGATGTTATGTTTCATCATGCACAAACAACAAATTGACATTTTCAGTCTGAATTACCTTCTAGAGAACTAAAGAGGAAATAATAATAAAAAATATCTTTCCACATTCAACACAAAATAGATGCCAGTCACTACAGATATCAGAGTGCTTCACGATTTAAGGAAACAATATAAAAAAAAATCACGACGGTTTCATGACTAGATACAACTCAACAGAAAGGTAAATACCACACTCGAAGATACCTTTTTAACATGTATATTGAGCTCCACATGTGTATTCATATGGTTTGACAGATAAAGGTCTTGCCTTACATTACATATCATTTTAATTTTCTAATGCAGGGGCGGGCAATTATTTTGGGCAGAGGGCCACTTACCAAGTTTTGGGAAGCTGTCGAGGGCCGCATGGGTAGCCCAGCCCTTGACAGTTGCCCCGCCCTTGGTTGCCATATTGGGACCGGAAGTCCGACCTCCTAGCCCCTGACCTTTGCCACTGGAAGTCCCTCTCCTTGCCCTGGAAGTACTCCTTTTGGAAGGAAGGGTGCTGTGATCTGGAAACCGTGAAAAAGATACACACACACACACACACACACACACACACACACACACACACACAAAACACATATACTATAACCTATTTTAATTTCATTTAAAAATATTTTTCTACTGATTTCTGTGTTTACAAAAAGTGTATCTAGAGGTTGCTGCATAATAGCTTAAAATACAGTCCTACTGTGTGTTTTGTGTGGGCAGCAAAGGGGTATAAGTGGCGGTGTGGTTGGGAAGAGTGTGCGTGCATGTATGGGTGTGGGTATGGTGGCTGGGTGTGTGCTTAGAGAGAGAGCCATCGCCGGGCTGCCAGCTCCATAGTGCGCAGCTCTAACACATTGCACGTGAACCTCACACAATGCAGCCAGGCAGACCCGATGCCCAGGCTCTGTGGTTCTACAACCCAACCCTGGGTCTCTGCCAGTCCCAGGGCACTTGCACAGGCTCCATGTTTCTGCCCGCCACCGACTTTCCCTGCATTCCCTCCTGCAGGCTTGCCCGCTGCTCCCTGCAGCCCCCCGTTTCCTGCAGTGCTCCCCACGGCCCCCACTGGGGCCCACTGCCTGCCGCAGCCCCGCTGTGACTCCGCCGCCTGCTGCAACCCCGCCACTCGCTGCCGGAGCCCCACACAGCTATGCTGACCACTGTGGGGGGCCCACAGCGCTTGCGCCACCACCACCCGCTGGGGCTCTGCTGCCAGCCAGGTCCTGCCTCCACCTGGCCACAGCTGTGCCACCCACTGGGGCCCACCACCCACAGTGATTCTGCTGCCCACCAGGTCCCACTGGGGCCCAGCTGTGGCTCTGCCACCCACTGGGGACCACCTCCTGCTGTGGCTCTGCTGCCTCCTGGGGCCCGTCGCCTCCCCACATCTCCACCAGGGCCTGGCTGTGGCTCTGCTGCCTGTTGGGGCCTGCTGTGCCACCTGCAGGGGCCTGCTGTGGGGCCACTGCCACTGGGCCTCCACTGCCTACCAGGTCCCACCACCTACTGTGGCTCCGGCACCTGCAGGGTCCTGCTGTGGATCTGCCACGCACTGGCTCCCGCCACTCACTGAGGCCTGGCAAAAACCCTGCCACCTGCTGGGGCCCGCCACCTGCTACAGCTCCACCACCCACCACAACCCCACCAACTGCCGGGGCCCATGATGGCTCTGCTGCCTCCCGGGGCCCACTGCAGCCCCACCACCCACTGGGGCCCGGCCACGGCTCTTGCCACCCATCGGGGCCCACTGTGTTGCCTGCTGGGGCTTGCCATGGCCCTGCTGCCTGCTGTGGACCACCATGGCTCCACTGCCTGCTGTGGCTCTGCCACCTGCTCTGCACCATGTGGGTCCCGCCGGTCCCCGCAGCTGCCACTTCCTCCACTGCTCCCCACAGCCCCCCTGCCACTGCACCGCTCCATGCAGTCCCCGCTGCTCCCTGCAACCACCACTTCCGGCCAATCTTACCTTCTCCTCCCTCTGAATGGAAAATAAACAGCTCCAGGGGCATGGGGCCAGAAGCCGCAGAAGCTTCTGGTTGGGGGCTGAGGGTGGGAAGGGGGTTGGGGGCTGGGTGGAGCCAGGCTAGCCTTGTTGCTCAGCCACAGGCTCCCACTGGGTCCTCCCACTGGGTCCTGCTGCCGCTGTCCACCTGTCATCTTTGACAGGTGGCCATGGGGAGATACAAATTAATTTTCTAAAATTTTTAAAGGCCCTGCAGGTTGGATAGAATGGGCTGGCAGGCCGCATCCGGCCCGCGGGCCGTATTTTGCCCAACCCTGTTCTAATGTGTAGTATCTAAGTCCATCAAAATTACTGGAACAAAATCTTCTCTTATTTACTGTTACTTTATATTTACACTACTGCAGCTTAGAGTAGTGTAAATATAGAGTAAAAAAAAGAAAAAAAAGGCTCTTCTTGAAGTCCATTAGACTTCTGCTCAAATAAGAACCAGTGCCTTAACAGAAAATACTACAATACAGTTAAATAAACCAATCAAACTAAATCTTACTTTTAATATAAAGTATTTTCACAAGGTTTTATCCACTCAAGAGCTCCACCATTTTCTCCTAGCACTGAACTCGGCATATGGCCCTTGGAAAAGATAAGTTCACTGAAACTCCCACTCCATCAGAAGCCTGGCTAGTTAGTAGTGATCAAAAGCAGCATGTATCTGGGAAGGGACTTAATATTGAAACCTAGATGATGCACTGACTCAGCACACACCTCCAGCAGGATTAGGATACAGCTCAGGCTGCAATTTAAAGCTGCTATCCCCATTCAAAGGTGGAGTTGCAAATGCTGCCTTCTCTCCTCAGGCATGACTCTACTTTGGGGTGTAGCTTCCTTTGTTGAAGCAGAGGGCCTCAATTTGCACCTATATACCCACAGCCAGGAAGCAAGCAAGCAAGCTTACTAACTGGAATGGATTTCCATAACAAAAAGATTCCCTCCTGTCTAAAGGAGCAAAGGAGAAAAAAATCATTACATTCTGGTTGATAAACTTGTATCAGAGACCTCCCCTCTCCTCCCGCCCCAAACAAAGAAGGAAGAGAGAGAGCAATTTAGTCTGACACCAATAAAATAAAACTTATCTTTGTAAGAGTTCCCTTTGTATACAGGAAGCATTCAAAAGAGAAACACCTTTCTGCTTCAGTGCTAGACATATAAGCAATAATTAATTGGATCCCTAAGCTAGTAAAGTTAATCATTGGCCTGAGTTAAAGAAAGGGCAAGTTTAGTGAAAGTTCAAGGCCACTGCCACATCTGAAGAAGACTTTTATCATCCAAGTGTTTTAGCAAGAGCAGCACTTGAGCCCTCTAATTTAGAAGCTACAAAGCCTTTGAAGTTTCATTTAAAGTTGTATTATCTTTCCAAAAAAGTTGTTTGTTTTTCAGTTCTGCACCAGCGGAAAGATTGTACTGGGGAATTACATTTTGACAAAGTTAGAAAACATACATACACACAACACACTCACCCATGTATATGGGCTGGATGAATGGCATGGGGCTGGCCTGCAGGGCTAGATCCAGCATGGGATCAGAGCACAGGGTTGATCTGTGGGTTTAATCTGCCCTGCATGGCTCCCCACAGGTTAGGAAGTTTGGCAGCAGGGGAACAATGGCAGTGCTAATTCCCATGGCTTCTAGAGCTGCTTCCAGAGCTATGGCAATTAATACTGCCACCAATTATCTTGCTACCAAATGCACAGGCTGGATGATGAGCACCACTGGTGGGTGTGTGTGTGTGTGTGTGTGTGTGTGTGTGTACACACACACACACATATATACATACATACACACACGAGTATATGTACACACATGCACACACAATGTTCCTATTCCTACGCAGAAGTGTTCCTACAGAAACGCACCCAGAAAGTTAAATAATCAGGTCCCCCTAATGCAGTGATTCACAACCTTTTTAAACAAGGCACCTCTCACAAAATACTAGCTCTTAGCTTGCACTTGTTCTTGACTACAAAAAAAAAAAAAAAAAAAGAATAGATCAATTATTCTGTTGCAACAAGAACTCAGAAAGACCACAACAGGTCAGAATGTTTTTAACATTGGGGATTCTTATTTGAAATGTATGGGTTTATCTTATTAATCCAGTATAGATGTTTGCACACCTAATAATGCTAATATTAGAGGGACACTCTGCAGCACCCTAGCTGAGAATCAATGACCTAATGGAAAGAAGCTCCACTCAAGCATATAATTGGTCTTTTCACCACTAATAAAGCCGTAGTCAAAACCTTGCTATTATATTGCCCTTACATGGCAAATACAAGTCTCTTTTTCAAAAATATAAATGAGCTAGGAGGCACCAGATGTGAACTTGCACATCTTACCACTGCAGGTGCCATGGGACACTGTGGTAGTTCAGCAGGAGACACACCTCCCCCTCCCGCTACCAGATGACTCTGATTTCACAGCAGGGTGCTGGGACACTGAGAAAATTACCTTTTAAGACGGGGTGGGCAAAATATGACCTGTGGGCCGGATGCGGCCCACCAAGCCATTCTATCTGGCCCACGGGGCCCCTAAAAAATTTAGAAAATTAATGTTTATGTGCCCCTGGCTGCCTGTCATAAGGCCCTCGATGGCTTGACAAAACTCAGTAAGCGGCCCTCCACTCAAAATAATTGCCTGCCCCTGTTTTAAGAGATGCAAAAGCTGAAGGCATTTAAATTCCCCCCAAGTGAAATCCTGACCCTATAGAATTCAGTTGGGCCAAGATTTCTCGCTACAGCTTTTTACAAAATAAGGATGTTGGACGAGCCAATTCTATTATATCCTACCTACTTGCTGTAGATTTAATGGTCTCCTCCCCTTTATTTCTTAAACTGTTGTGCTGATTGCCATTCAACAGCTGCTACATTTCCGTGGCAGGAGAAAGGATGAATCCAGTATTCCTATTCATCGTAGCCATGCAGGCATGCTAGTACTTGTAGATAAAAGATGCTACGAAAAGCTAAGCTAAGCTATTTAATAACAGTACATATACTATCATTATACTAATGAACTCTTTATTAGTTTTATCCATCTTTTATCTTTTAATTTAACAAAGCAAATTTTTTACTGATCCTAAAACAGTCATGGGCAATGTTATAAAAACCCAATTAAAGGATAAGAATATACAATATAGTGATTTGTACTGTGCCCAAATTAATCACCTAACTTGAAGGCAACAGAAGAATCCCTGCCCCTACTAAAAATCAATGCCAAAACTCCCAATGACTTAAAAAGATGACACAAAGGAAAAGAATTCTTGTTGGCAATATCTTCTCCTGGACCGACTGTATGGTTGGTATAGACACAGGCAAGCTTTCAGGTATAGTTTCATAGTTGTTAGGGGCTGGAAGGGGCCTTACAGATGATCAGGTCCAGCCCCCCTGCACATAGGCAGGAAGGATTGCTGGGATCAAATGACCCCAGCAAGATGGTCAAGATGTTTTTTGAAGATCACCAGGGTGGATGACTGTATCACCTCTGAGGGGAGCCTATTCCAAACCCTCAGCACTCATTTTGTAAAGAAGTTTTGTTTATGTCCAGCCTGAAGTGATCTTCAATTACCTTAAGCACATTATTTCTTGTCCTCCCTGAGGGGGCCTTGGTGAATAGATGCTTCCTGAAGCCCTGATGTACACCCCTGATATACTTATAGCCAGCAACCAAGTTCCCCCTGAGTCTTCTGTTTTCCAGGCTGAACATTCCCAAGTCTCTCAGCCTTTCCTCATACATCTTGGTCTCCAGGCCTCTAATCAGACGTGTGGCCCTCCTCTGGACTCTCTTGGGCTTCTCCACATCTTTCTTGAAGTACGGCACCCGGAACTGAATGCCAAGGGGGTCTCCCAACTTTTCTGTTGCCTTTCTTGAGAGAGGGAATAGACTTTCTTTGAGCTTTTAGGATTGCTTCCTTGAGGAGCAACCACTCTTCTTGTACTCCCCCTTCCTCTTCAGACCATGGTCCCTCAGGGCCTCGCCAACCAATCTCCAGAGTTTGTGGAAATCAGCTTTTCTAAAATCAGGGATTTCTACCCTACTGGCTGATTTCCCTGGCTTGCCATGGATAGAGGAAGTGATCACCTCATGGTTGCTGTCACCCAGTTTCCCTTCAATCCGCAGGTTGCTCGCTAGATTGTCCCCTTTGGCTAGAGCCGAGCCTAGAAGCGCCTTGCCCCTGGTCAGCTTGTAGAATTCCTGAGTTAGATGGAGCTCCTTGATGCAAGTGAGAAAGCTTTGTGAGCAATCGGATCTAGCTCAGTACTCATCCCACGAGATGTCTGGAGTAGTTGAAGTCACCCATGATGACCATGCTCCGTGACCATGCCTCTGCCAATTCTGTAGAGATTTCTTAGTTGAGCTGTTCCTCTTGGTTCGGAGTTCTGTAATAGACTCCTAAAGTCAAGTCCCCTTCCCCGTGCTCTCCCTGTATCACAGTACCCTGCCCTCAGATTTCCCTGAGGAGGTCTTGAAAAGATGATTTCACTCTACATAGTTGTGCCTGGCCCCAAAACATGTCTCCAAGGAGAGATCAGCTTGTTTGCCTTTCTTCTACTGAATCTGGTCCTTCAGAGGAACCAGCCACACTGGCTAGGGACAGACATTCAAAAAGCCGGAGCCCGAATTGATTCAATCTTTGCAGGTTAGTCTACCCTGCCTAGGTTGAACTGATTTGTAACAGTACAGACATTCCTTGTGGACTGAGGAAATGCAGGAACATTCCTGCAATTGCTCAGGCCAGGAGCTTGGGGGCACTAAAGCACGCCCTCAGCTGCAGGGAAGCTGTGCCAGGGGGGCATGGCCAGCCCTGGCAGTAGCTTGGAGTGAACTGGCCAGAGAGGGGTTTAATTCCCCCCCCTCTGTCCCATCAGCAGGGACCCAAGCTGGGTCTGCCAGGTGCTCCCCACTCGCTACTGTGGCCCCGAGGCAGAGGGAGCAGCAAGGGGGTGTTATTCCTCCCTCTACCCCCACTGCCTCCAAGGGACCACAGTTGGGTCTGCCCACCCTGACTGCTACTGCCACCACTCACTTCCTGCTTGGGGCAAGCAGCAGAATAAGCCTTCAAGATGCCAGAGGGAGGAGGAATAACACCCATCCTTGCCCCCTGCCTAATAGACACTGACGGCTGGCATCTGGCCGTGCCCCCACCCTGCTGGTGCAGCATCAAGGAGGCAGAGCCCTTGATGGGGGAAGCAGCCTCTGTCACAGTGTTAGGGAGTGCAAGCCCCTTTCCGGCAAGGGGGGACCCGCTGCAGGGCAGGCAGAGCTGCGGTGGACTGCATGCAGCAGCACTGGGGCTTGGAGGGGGCCCTTCCTTCCAGCATCTGACAGAGGGGGCTTATTCTGCTGCTTGGCCCAGGTAGAGAGTGAGTGGCAGCAGTGGTGGCAGGGGCAGGCAAAGCCTGCTGCAGTGCTCCGGGGACAGAGGGAAGAATAACCCCGTTCCCTGCCCCTCCCCGCCTAAGGGGCTCTGCAGGCTGGCATCTGCCCCGCCCCTGCCCATCTACTTCCCAGTGTGTGTAGGGTGCAGGGGGGTTGCACTGTGGGGCTAGGAAAGCTCCTGTGGACCCTGGCAGCAGCGCCTCTCTGAGCCCCGGTGCCTCTCTGAGCCCTGGTGCTGCCATGCAGAGTCCACTCCAGCTCTGCCTGCCCTGCAGAGGGGCCCCCCTCCTGGGAAGGGGCTCATGCTCCCTGATACTATGACAGGGGCTGCTGCCCCCATCAAGGGCCCCACCCTCCCACCACTGCAGCAGCAAGGCAGGTGTGTGGCCAGACACTGGCCCGCAGAGTCCCTTAGGTAAGGGGCAGGGACAGGGGTTATTCCCCCTCCATCCAGCATCCAATGGTGGCCCGGCACTGCAGCAAAAGGTGGGAGTGCCCGGCAGACCCAGCTCAGGTCCCTACTGGTCGGACAGGGACCAGAAAATTAAACCCCTCTCTGGCCAGACCCCCGTCCCTGTCTGTCCCTGCTTGGCTGGGGAGCAAATGGCTGGGGCCAGTCCTGCTGGGCTGGAGCAGTGAGCCAAGCCAGAGAGCATGCTGGGATGCTGGGGGACTCAGGTTTAAGTTAAACCAGAAAGGGTTCTGGGACAGACATTGCATAAGCTAGTTTGAGCTCAATTACTTAAGTTTGATACTACATTCAACCAGGTTTATTTCAAACTGAATTCAGCCATTTTGAAACTGGTTTACATGCACTGAATGTCTGTTCTCTTACAGGTTTAAATCAGTTTAAGTGTAATGTCTGTCCCTAGTCACTAAGATCTTGACATTCAGGACAGCAAGCTTTATGGATGACTCCAGCAACACCAGTGCTATGATTAACACAAAATGGTAACACAACTTAAGTTGCAATACTACTTGTATATGTATTCATTATGCATTCATCATGTATTCATTTATTTTACCATAGCATTACTGTTATGCCTGCCCAAATTTACTCAGACTCAATCAACAAGTACCATCCAGTTTCACTTCTGTGTACCTAACCTTATTTTATTTCCCAGACATCAGTGGTTATTTCTAATCTGTCTCTCTGACTATTATGCAATTACCCTACTTCCTATTTTCTGTCTCTTGTGCCTGTCATTACCCCTGGTTCATAGAAAATCCTCTGCTTCTACCTGCCAGCTGCCAACATGTGTAGCAAGAAATGTCAGCATAGCTTGCAAGTTGTATTTCCCAAACCAATTAACAGCAGCAATCAGGCCTGGCTAAATATTTTAGACTTGTAGGATCAGTTGTGAATTCCTAACAGTGGCAAAGTTCTCACTTAAAAAATAATGACAGTTTTCTGAGATTGAAGATTTGGTCCTCTGAGTCTCTTAAGGCTTCAGATTTCAACTGTTAGCAAGAATTTAATAAATCAGACTAGAAAGAGAAGCTGTTGGAAGACCTGACACAGATCTATGATATTGCACAAAAATATTATATGGGCTGAAAATGCAAACATAGGAGATGCTGATACGCAAGGCTAGAACAAACACCTGTTTATGAAGAATAAATAATGCAGTTTTCCTTCTCTAAAAAAATTGATTAGCTTCTGTATCAGCATCCCAATTCCAGAAACAGCTCTACAACACCTACCCTCAAAACAGCCGGCACCTCTGGCCTGTGACTGTCAGGAGAGTGAATTTTAGCAGGATTGATTCTTGCTATTGATTTGTTTCTTTGTTTTGTTGGTAAGGAGGGAGTCTCCCCCCCCCCCCCACACACTTTTATTATTTTCTTGGCTATTGATTTGTGTCTTTGTTTTGTTGGAAAGGAGGGAGTCTCTCCCCCCCCCCCACACACTTTTATTATTTTCTTCTTCAGTTCTTGGCCCTCTCCCCTCAATGGTCTGTCTTCTCTTCTCAGTTTTACCTTGTTCCCATTGTTTTTATACTTCTCTCTTGTGGGTGGTATGTCAAGAGAGGACAACATGCAGGTCATGGAGTCTGATGGGGATGGGGGTTTTCTAATCGATAATTTCACTAGATTCAGCTTAGTTTGCTGGTGCAGAGACAAAAAGAAAGCAGTAGCAAATGTAACAAAAGGCCACTAGGAATACAGAACTGGAAGAACTGTCCTGGATCACTGAATTCAGGGTCATCATCAGGTTGCTGTCATCAGAAACCACATCGTATAATCCTTTCCATAAATCAATCAAGCTCTGCTTGGGTGGTTTTGACCCCACTGTCCCAAAAACCACACTCCTCTGACTATTAGAAACCTTCATCCAATGTACATACATTAATTTATGGTCAGTTGATATACATTTGTTCTTGTGCCAACATTGTTCTTTAGTTTAAACAGTTTTGTTCCCTCCCTGGTATTTACCATTGACGTGTTTATAAACAGTGGCCATAATATCTTTTAGCCTTTGTTTGGCTAAGCTAAATAAACCGAACACTTTTAGAGTATGCCTACAATGCACAATGCAGGTCCCTTTAGAGATGCTCAAGTAAGTTCAGACACTGGAAGCAGTATAGCCATATCAACACAGAGTCCAATCCAGGCTAATTTATCCTGCTTCTCAGGCACTCCATTGTGCAGTGCAGACCTACTTTTCAGCCCTGGAACACATTCGTTTAATTATGCCATGTAATCCGATTGCTGGCTCCCACCCTAGAACAACCCCGGGGCTGGTATTCCCCACCAGGAAATTTAAACCCCTTACCCAGCAGCTTCAGTGTGCCTGCCAGGTACATAGGTGGGGCTTCCAGTGAAGCCAATGGGCTTTTCCTGCCAGGGACAGGGAAATCATGGGTACAGATTTTAAAAGCGTCTCATACGGGAAACCCTTCAGCTCTCCCCACTGGGAGCCTCCGATCCCTCCATGCCCGGCAGTATCCAAATGAGGTACCACTATATCCTAGTACAATGGCATTACTTCCCTAACCTACTGTCACAGAAATATCTTGCCTGATGCATCCAAGACCATATTTGGCTTTCTACAATAATATCACATTGATGGCTTTCAGTTGTACAGTAGTCAACTTGTGTCCTTTGTCCTTCTTCTCCTTTGTTCTTCCCAGCTGATAAGCTGCCAGATTCTAGCAAAAGTTTTCCTAGACTCTAAATGCAAGAAATTACATTTTGTACTACTGAATTTCATCCCATTGCTGTTATTCCAAGCATCAGGTCATTCAGTTTTCCCTTGTATGATACCATCATTTGCCTCTGGATTGATGATGCCTCTGAACTTGGTAGCACCTACAAATTCCATCAGTATATGCCAAATTTGAGTGCTATTGTCATTAACGAAATAATAAACAATATCAGTCCAGACCAAGTGCTGAGAAACTCTAGATCCCCTTTCAACAACTCATTTCTGTCTGTCTAACAGGCAATTACATGCTCACTTCACAATTCTTCTACTTACCCCCATTTTCTCCAACTCACTTAATAAAGTATCCAATAATAATGAGTTATAATAATGATAATAACCCAATCATAAGTAATAATTAATACTTTCTCATCCGACACTACCAAATGGCTTTCTGTGACCCCCTGCGTGATCCAGACTGACCTGGACATCCTTGCAAGGGGAGCGGACCAAAACCTGATGGCATTTAACGTAGAGAAGTGCAGGGTGCTCGACCTTGGAAGGAACAACCAGCATCATACTTATAGGCTCGGCAGTACTACACTCACTAGCACCATGACCGAAAGAGACTTGGAGGTTTTGATTGACCACAGGATGAACATTAGCCACCAATGTGATGCCATGGCTGGCAAAGCTAACCAAACTCTGGCATGCATTCATCGATGCATCTCTAGCAAAACCAGGGACGTCATCCTCCCACTTTACTCAGCCTTGGTGAGGCCGCAACTGGTGAACTGCATCCAGTTTTGGGCCCCCCAGTTCAGAAGGGACATGGATAGGCTCGAGAGCATCCAGAGAAGAGTCACCCATATGATCAAAGGTCAAGAGAGCAAGCCTTACAAAGAGAGGCTGAGGGACATGGGACTCTTTAGCCTGGAGAAGAGAAGGCTCGGGGTGACTTGGTAACAGCCTATAAGTACATAAGAGAAGTACATCAGGATCTGGGAGAAGAGTTGTTCACCAGAGCTCACCAAGGAATAACAAGGTCCAATGGCCACAAACTCCTAGAAGGCCAATTTAGATTGAACATAAAGAAAAACTTCTTCACAGTCCTAGTGTCCAGGGTCTGGAACAGACTCCCCCCAGAGGTGGTGCAAGCACCTACTTTGGACTCATTCAAAAGGCACATGGACATGAACATATGGAGGCTGGGGTGGGTATGGTAAGCTCCCGCAGGAGATGGCACTGTTGGCAGCAGGAGTGTGGCGGCAGCAAGTGACGAGCTCCTATAGGCGGCCGCAGCACTGTCGGTGGTGGGGGGAGAAGGGTGAGTGCCCACCGGTGGTCGGCAACCACCTGCAGACACTGCCACCAGTGGCAGCCAGAGGTAATCGGGGGCCACCAGCAGTGTTGCCGGCAAAGGGGGTGGGGTGGCGAGTGGTGACCACCCGGAGCGTTGGCAGCACTTTTTCCAGGGGGTGCACTGCCAAGCTCGCCAATGTGTTTGAATGTTTATCTTGCTGGGATCACTTGATCCCCGCAGACTTCCTGCCTATGGCAGGGGGGCCGGACTCGATGATCTTGTGAAGTCCCTTCCAGCCCCTAATGTCTATGAAATCTATTAAATGCTTTTTCTGGAACAAAATTAGATCTACTAGATGCATCCACGCGAGATGCTATGGTACAGCAGCAATGAGCTAGTGTGCCATAGCTCATTGCTACTGTGCAGTAGCCAAGCACTAACCGTACAGCAACGGTACTGTGCAGTGGTAAACAAGCTACTGCACAGTAGCGTCAGGAAAAAACTGAGAGGCAATGGTATTGTGTGGTAATGCTGGTTACTGCAGTTATTTAGTACTTGCTTATATGTCTGCTGCATGTGTAAATACAGCCACTGATCTTCATAACTGATTTTCTAGAAACAGGGTGGTTTACCCATCTTTTGAAAAAAAACTTACTGCACTTTATCCTACTTTTCATTTACTACCACCTTTCATTATTTTTACCTTCAAAATTTGTTCTCAACTCTTACTACTGAAGTCACTCTAATGAGCCCTTAGTTGCCTAAATAGCCTTTTAATCCCCTTCTTAAATATAGGCAATTATGTTTTCAGTTCTCTAATCATATGGTATCCCCCCACAAAGTTGTTAGATTTGTTTAAAAAGAAAACAACAAAACAACCTGTAATTTCATGTGCTAATTCTTGTAGTGTTCTGGGATGGAGAACATTTGGTTCTCCTTAAATCAGTACATGGAGCTCTCCGAGTTTTGTTTCTACCTCTGTTGTGCTAATTTCCATTTCCACACTTCCATACCCATTAGCCATTCTGCCTTTGCCCCCCACGTTCAATAGAACTGTCCTTACTGAAAACTGAACCAAAGCATTCATTTAGCTTTTAGGCCATACCAAAATTAACTTCCATTTTTACCCCATCCACTCAGCTTTGAGACTGCAATTCTTATTTATATAGCAGAACAACCTTTAGCTATTTATTTTAATTTCTTTTCCACAATTATCTTGAATTTTGGCAATTCTAACACTAGCCCTAGACATCCTTCTCTGCTGATCAGCCATTTTCAATATCCTGTCCAATATCCTTTTCCAGATAGTTATTCATCCTTTTAGTTCAGGAATCCTTCAATGCAAATGTTTCCCCCTTGCTTGGGACATACGAAGGTTTTGCACCTGTGGCTTAAAAATATTCCAAAATTTCTCCCATATTCAAGGTCTGCAGCTCTTCAGCCAACTAACTACACTAAAAGTTTCCTTAATTTCTCAAAGTTGCCATAATCTCAATTACAGCCTTATTTTTATTGAACTACTTCATCCAAGATTATAGAGCTAGTTGAAGAAAATAATTTCCTTACTACTTAGTAAAATTTATTTTAATATCATAAAAGCCTATGTCTGTCTGCCTGTAACACTTTATTCGCACACTGACTGGCTGACTGAAACAGCCAGAGTGTTCCAAGCGTGGGGGAATGTTGCCATGATTGCGAAGCCATCCCAAGGACCGGACAGAGGGTGGGGGAGCCGGGGCCAGCAGCACTGGCCTTGGCTCCCCCACCCCACTCCCTGCAAGAGGCAGAACAGCAGCAACATTGGCCATTAGGTGGTGGCACTCCATCCGATCCCATCCCCCTCCTCCCCGTCTCCCCCAATCATTCTTGATGGGCAATTGGCTAGTAATAATATAAAAACAGCTTCTATCTTGCAAGATAGATATCTTAATAAGTCACATTTCCATCACTTGCACTCTACTCTATGTATGCTATGTCAAAACCCCAATACAAATATACTAACTCAGGGCCTCATTCAGTTCCTGATAAGGTTTATATGCATCTTTCTATTGACCTAAATCTCACTGAAATCAAGTTTTTAAAGCTGAATTCCACAAATACACACATACTTTACTATAAGCATCTACAAAACTATACATACTATGAGTAGCTTCAATACGATCTATTAAACTACTACAAACATAGACAGGCATTTTCATAATCACCAATGGTATTTGTGCTTTGGAATGTAAAGAAGCTATCTTTAAAAAAAATCTCATTTGTAAAGTAACAAAGAAATGGGTCTGCAGCAGCACAAGCAATTTTCTGACTAAAATTCAATTACAATTTAACAATTTTAAAATTACCAAAACAGCTTCTCCTGGTGCACAAAGCTTGGTCACCTCGTGTGTTCATTGTATTTTCCTTAGATATTTTCACATACATTAATAGACGCACACATTTTATACAGAGAAGAATATATAAAATAAATAAATAAATAAAACCATACTAAAAAGAATACAACTGACTTGAACAAACAATATAACAGTAGCCAGTTTTGTTTTATATGCAGCAAGGAAAATTAAAGTGCGCATATCCTTCTCATTGAGCAATGTTCTGCTAGTTAAGGCAAAATATCTTCATTGCCATTTAATGGGGGAAATCAGACCAAGGGAACAAAGGTCCAAATATGTTCATTATGTTCTAGTGCCATATGCTTCCCCTTTTTGTGATTTTGTGCTGGAAACAAATGTGATACATAACTAGGAACAAAGTTCAAAAGTGATTCAGCAATCATATCTTAGTTTTGGCTTTAATTTATATAGGCAGTTTATTTAAAAGCGAATTTTCATGTCACTAAGCCAGCTAATTTTTACTAGTCCAGAAGGAAGCTTGTGCTTGAACACTGTCATAAAAATAAAGTATAAACTGTACAATCCTTTATCTTCTCCCTCATTTACCAAGACTGATATTGCAAGTGTTAAGAATGCAAATGAAAGATATTCTATTTTCATTATATAAAAATAGCAAAGCAGACAATGCTTTTATATAGAACTAGCAAAGCAGCTTTCAACATTCAGCCAACATTTTCACGTTAAACTATTATGTCTTTAAAATTTTCAAAAGACTTGTAATTTAGAAGTTTTTAGGTTCAGTTTTCCTATCTTTCACTTTCTGTTATCACAAACTGATAGCATTTTATGCCCTTTCTGACTAAACAGGGCTCCACACCCATTCTACACTGTGATAAAGAATAACATGAGGATCAAAACTAAGAAGAATCAGGTTCATCACATTTGGTCTTAATCCAGACATAGTTTGAAGAAGAGTCATACAGGTGTTTGAATTACCAAAGAATGAAAAATTGTTTCCCATATCTTAGGAAAATTTTGTTCTTTCATTAAATAGGGAAAGTTCCAATGGCTCTTTTAATATTTCAGTGTTGACATATAGATAAGCCTGTTTGAAGACATTTAATTACGGAACAGCCATGGAAATTTGAAAATTATGTACTGAACTGAACAAATGTACTGAACATATGTACATATGTACAAATTATGTACTGAACTGAAACAGGGAGAGATCAAAGAGGAGTATACCTCCTCTGCTCGTGCTTGTAGGGAGGCAGTTAGACGGGCCAAAGCTACCATGGAGCTGAGGATGGCATCCCAAGTAAAGGATAACAATAAATTGTTTTTTTAGATATATAGGGAGTAAAAGGAAGGCCCAGGGAGGAATAGGACCCCTACTAAATGGGCAGAAGCAATTGGTGACGGACAGGGGGGACAAGGCTGAACTCCTCAACGAGTTCTTTGCCTCAGTGTTCCTAAGAGAGGGGCAAGACATGTTTCTCACTGGGATTGTAGAGAGGCAGCAGCAAGGCTGCTGGATGCTTATCTTGGCACTCTCATCTACTGGATGCTTATCTTGCTGGGATCCTATGACCCCAGCTGACTTCCTGCCCTTTGGGCGGGGGGCTGCACTCGATGATCTTCCGAGGTCCCTTCCAGCCCTGATGTCTATGAAATCTATGAAATCTATGAAGGCGCCAGACTACCATGCATAGACCCTGAGATGATGCAGAGTCACTTGGAAGAACTGGATGCCTTTAAGTCGGTAGGCCCAGATGAGCTCCATCCGAGGGTACTGAAGGCACTGGCTGACATCACTGCACAGCCGCTGGCGGGAATATTTTAAC
>NW_005841933.1:3043213-3047814 GCF_000455745.1 Alligator sinensis
TGGACATTAGGAAGAACTTCTTCACAGTTAGAGTGGCCAAGGTCTGGAACGGGCTCCCAAGGGAGGTGGTGCTCTCCCCTACCCTGGGGGTCTTCAAGAGGAGGTTAGATAGGCATCTAGCTGGGGTCATCTAAACCCAGCCCTCTTTCCTGCCTATGGAGGGGGTCGGACTCGATGATCTATTGAGGTCCCTTCCGACCCTAACATCTATGAATCTATATGTACAGTATTGTTTTTTATTTTAGCCAGAACCATAGCACTTTGAATGCTCAATGATTTAGAAATGGGTATGCCATTATTCATCTGTTACTAAATCTGACAGCCATTGAACAACTCTAGCCAAATTCCATGGGAATAGAAAAAAGTCTATGAAATTGTGAAATCCCATTTATGTTTCACCAGAACCAGGTAACTTTCAGAACTGTGCAACTATTTTCCACTTCTGACAACCAGAAAGCTTCACCTTTCCACAGAGAGAAAAATGTTCCTACTGAATACAATTTAGAAATTATATAATCCTTTACATTGACAGTAATTTAATGATAGGGCCATGGAAGTGATGCTTTAAGGACAGCTTAACATGATGACTAATTAAGATAGATCTCTGAAAAAAGGTGAGTCAGTATATGTATTTCAGGAAATGATATCTACATCTCTAAATAGGATAAAAATCACTAGTGATAGAACAAGGGCAAGACTAGCAGAGAGTTGTCTGGAATTCAAGTTTATATACCCTTTAAAGGAGGCTATACTTTTTTTATTTTGGCACAAGAGCCCATTATAATTTTCCAGTAGCAATAACTTGCCTGGACTTTTCACCTGTGCAGTATTCGTTATATTTCATTACTTTTAAAATCTAATATGCCCACATAATAATGTAGCACATGTTTCCATACATTCAGAATTAATAAATTATGAAAGTCAAGGGAAAATAGAGCAAGATTTTTTTAGTCTGATCTCATGTAACTAACAGCAAAAGCAGAAGTGGATTGGGTAGTAACTGGAGTAAAAAGACTTTTCCAGAAATAGAAGACTACAGAAAACATGAAACTTTTATAGACAAGATTAGTGTTTACAAGCCTCAAAATATATTACAACTGACAGACAAAATCATTTAATAGTTGGCTCGTCTAATAGTTGGTGCAGATGCTCCTGGTTCATATGTATTGAGAATGGAATAAAATATTTAATCAAACAAATAGTATCAGCATTGTAGTTTTTGTATATTTCTGCAAGTGTGAGCTTAGCCATAGTCAAATAATGAGTAAGATGTCATTTACAGCCTATAAATCCCTATTTTCAGTAGACTATGGCCACATGCAGATGTACCACTTCTACCTGGTGAATCATTACATTTCTGCCAGAAGAACGTTGGCTCTCCCAGTAGAATCTAGGAATATACAAGCACTCATTCCATTTTTTCCTGAGGAAACAACCTCTCCAAGAGAAAGATTTTCCAGGTTACACGTGGAAGATATCCCCTGCAAGAGACTTTCTCTTGCAAGAATGAACACTTCAACATTTCTCCACTCCCCTAGTCTGGTCCAGGAGGGGAGTGGAGCAGTTGCGCACTAGTTCCTGCCTCTTTGCTTTGCCCTGGTGCTCCAGCCCCTTTTCACTCCTGTCAGGGAGAGGAGTGGAGCAGTGGGGCAATGGTCCCAGGAACTGGTAGGGGGCTTTGCCCCACTGCACTGTTCCCCTGCCAGACCAATCTGGGGAAGCAGGAAGTCTCTTCCCACTACTCCACTCTCCCCTGGGAATGGGAAGAGTAGAACAGCCACTGCTTCATCCCTATCCTCCACCAGGATCACCCCGGGAAGATGCCAGGAGCAGAGGTGAGGGGGTGTTTGCAGGCTGAATACCTGTGCTGTTTCCTCTCCTGGAAACATTTATAGTGGTGGAATTTCCTCAGAAATTACCACTGCTAGAAATTAGCACCTGTTTGTAGCCCATAACTCTCCACAATATTGAACTTAAGACTGAAATTCTCAATTTACTCCTAAACCAAACCACCATCTAGATGCATGGTATTTGTTAGATCAGAAAACCTAATAAAAGCTAGTGATTTTTGTAATGAAAGGTTTGTTAAAATAGACTACTTCTATTTTTCTTCTTCAACCTTTAAAAACAAGTGCAGGCCTTAAAATGCAGAGAAAGCTATGCATGTTATTACAACACTAAACTTGAGGTTTTTCCTTCCAGAAGAGTCCAGAAATTAAGTTAGTAGTCCCTTAATTTTCCTCTCTCTGTACATACATTCCGAGAGGCTTTTCATTACATGACAGTACCATGTATATTTGCAGCAACAGAAGATAAGATATACCAGATGTGCATTTTGTATTGCAGAAAACGGTGCAGTTTCAACAGTGTACAATTCAATTTATATTCTTACTGGAGGAGCTACCCAAAGAAAGGAAAGGCAGGTCCTCCCCCTTAGATTGTTTTATTTCCTGAATAGATAAGTATGGTGCATTTGCTACTGATGAAAAAATGAAAATTCAGGTTGCACTACAAATAAAAATGCAGCTGCTGCTTGAGTAGAGTTGATGCTACAGTAGCAGTAGCAGAGGAAAATAAGCCTTCCCCTTCCATTCACCAGACCCCTCTTTCCCCCAGTTTACAATGGTTGGCATACCCTTCCATACCCCATCTCCCCCAGCTGCCCCAGACACTCAGTGAGCTCGCTACACATCTGTAGCCACATGCCACCTACACCTATCCGCAGCTCAAATGAAGCCAATGCATAGAATAGTTCACAGGCTTGAGGCTTAAATTTATATCTAAATGCATCAATACTTTATGCATCTGCCTTATATTTAAAAATAGGCACAACAACAATAATAATAGTAGTTTACTATAAGAACATAATTGTTTCTGGGTGGGGGGTATATAATTAGTCACATACCTAGATTGCAAGCTCTTTGGGACAGTGACACTGTCTTCATGTGGGTTTGTACACCACCTAGCACAGCAGAGCCTCAGTCTTGATTGTGGCCTATGGACAACATAAACATTAAATCATCAATGAGAGTATGGTGTTAAAAGGAGGTTGCATGTAATTCATTAGGCCTCATCCCCATATAAGGGGATCCCCTCATCACAGCCTCCTATTTAAGAAAAAAAATATACTTATTTGTGCAGCACAACACACCTGAATAAGTCTTTGCTAAGGGTGGCAGTCTGAACACCTGTGCAAAGCTCAGTAGGCTGGATCTTGTACAGATAAACTTTATAGGGGAGGAGGGAGGAGACAAAAGTTTTCCTCCCTTTCTCAGGTCACAAGGCATTCAGGTCTACTGTGCATCCTAAAGTGACATTATCCAGGTCACACACACCAGCCTAACAAGTCATCAGGGAATGGAGTTGCACAGTGTGAAACAGTGGAAGCATCTGAAGTTTAAGCCTGCATGTAAAGACTGCTCCAAGGCTGCTTGGTGTTGACATCTCCAGCACCTAACACGGATTTTAATTTTTTTTTTTGTTTCCTATTCCTTTACTTTCATACTGATAATAAAATCGTATAAGATATGCAAATAATTATCTTTAAGACATTTATCTAAAATTATCCAGACTGTCATGCTGGCTGGACACCTTCCTATTCCTAGAATGTCTGATGTTCTTAGCTGTGGCTATACACACACACACTTCCTCCAGCCTTTCTATTAGTGGGCTGTGAAATAATCCCACACTCGGCAAATGTGCAAATACCAACCTCACTGGAAATTTTTTTTTTTTAAATCCTCTTACTAGGCGTTAGCCATCTATTCTCCTGATACTACTGTGCTAATAGGTACAGACACACGAACGGCATTTTTGAGCTGTCTTTAATTGCTAACAACATTCCCAGCCAGCAGTCCTGCTTCAAAACTATTTGCTGCTGTTGAAGATGTGCACTTAATGCAACTTGCGAAGTTGTTTGCGAGAGTGTCAGGTCACACATGCCCCTTTATCCCAGCGAAAGAATGACAGGACAAGTCCTCATGCATTATGCCAATCTGAAGAAAACTTATTTGTTTTAAGATTGCTTTGTATCGTTGGGGTTTTTGTTTTGGTTTGTTTTTTATAAAGACTACATCTGACCTGAAAACGGCAACCACGAAATCCTCCACCTCCTTGTTCTAGTTCGCTAGAAGAAAGTATGTCTCGGGGGGGCTGCAAGCTCTCCTCTCATTTCCCGCTGCCCTCCCTGCCACCCAGGGTCCCCGGGGTGGGTTTGTGGTGGCTTGGATCTACCTGTGGACCGAAAGCAAGGTCCTGGGGAACAAGGCCCTCGGGTGAAATCCAAGTCCCCCGCGGAGAATTTTGCACTGGTGGCTTCCCTGACACCTAGGCTGCGAGGGAGCCAGGTAAAGGCATATAAAGGCGAGGGCACACAATTAAGGAGGCTGGATGAGCCGGAGGGAGGAGATCAGCCACCCGGGGAGCAATGCTCGGAAGGAAGCCGCCAGCCCAGCCCGAGGGCGCCCGGCACTCACCTCTGGTGCCCCCTCGGGCACTGGTAGCAAAGCCCAAGTTGTTCCCCGCACCCGGCGAGAGGGAGATGCCCCGGGCGCCCGCTGCCCTCTGCCCTCTCTTCGCCCGCCCCGGACCTCCTGCGCCCG
>NW_005841933.1:3048285-3052539 GCF_000455745.1 Alligator sinensis
GCCTCTGTCACATACACACGCGTGCCCCCCTCACACAGACGCACCCTGGAGCCCCCTGTCACGCACACACGAGCCCCCCTCACCTTAAAGCGCCCTGGCACACACGCACACATGCCCTAGAGCCCCCGTCCCCCTCACACACACCCTAGAGCCCCCTGCCACACACACATGCCCTGGAGCCCTCTGTCTCACACTCACACACACACACACGCGTGCTGGAGCCCCCTGCCACACACACCTTGGAGCCCCCTGCCTCCCTCCCTCTCACACACTCATTCACTCACACAAGACACCCCTTGGAGCCCCCCGCCACATACATACCCTGGAGCTCCCTGTCACATACACACACGCCCTGCTTGGCCTCTGTCCTGGGCAAGTTCAGGTCTCAACCCCAGTAGGGCACAAGCTAGACACGTGCATTCCATGAGGAAGGAGATGGGACCCAAGAGCACGGACACACACATACACACACATCCACCCCCCGTACCTGGATGCCACAAATCCAACCCCTCTGAATGTCAGGGCCACAGGAAAAATTGGGAGCAGCTCCAAGACCACCACTACCATGATCATGATCATGATCCTTATTATTTTAACGGGAACAACAATAACACTAACAACAGTAATAATAGCAGCAAACAATAATAGCAACAATAACAGCTGTAATAAAAATAATAGTAATAACAATAGCAACAAAATAATATAATAGTGCCAACAATAACAACAGTAATAAGAATAAAAACAAGAGTAATAAAAATAACAACCAAGGTAATAACGCTGTGACAAATGAAAATCTGCCAAATAGAAATGTAGTCAGCAGTTGGAAAAGGCTTGGTCAGCTACATTTTTTAAAAAATAAGTAAAAAAAAAAAAAAAAAAGGGAAACCAGCAAAATAAAGATGTGTGACTGCTCCAGTTCTACTGCAATTAAAGATGTGTGACTGCTCCAGTTCTACTGCAACTATTTGCATCCTGGTACCTCTTTGGACAACAGTGTCACAAAGACCCAGAGTCAGCTAGATCCTGCTAGATCCTGCAGCTGGTGAGGGCTGCCATTCTGGCCCTTCAACCCCAAATTGTACCATATAAACATTAGTTTTAAGGAGACTCTAACCTTCTGAGTGTACCTCCTGAGGACAATATTATTTTCCTAGTTAAAAAGGTCAAATATTATTAGCTCATCCTAGAAAAATCTGCTTTGCTTCTATCAGTCTATTTCATACTCTTTTCTGAGATGCTTGTGATGTGTGGCCTGCCTACCACTAAAAAAAAACATTCAGCTAAGTTTTGTTGCAGCAGATTCTGTCCAGACTTTTCATGACTAAGAAACTGCTGTTGACGTTGCCTTTGGGTAATGTAAAAATCTCAGTATAGAGAATTTTTTCATTAGTGGCCTCTTCTGGGTGTTACCTAGAGATGTAACAGGGCAGCAAGGCACCAGGGGCAGCTGCAAACACACAGGAGTGGCAGTGATTTCTGTCTGCTGCTGCCAGCACAATTGTGTGGGTGCAGGAACAGCTGTTATTTTTCCACCCCCCACCACAACCAAGTTGGTGTTCCTGGCTGCTGTCCTGGTCACCCTGAGTTAGTTATGCTACTGTTACCACCTGCTCACTGCACCTTCATTTGATCTGTATTGATGAAAATGTGTTTAGCTATTTCAGAAATTCTACATGGAACATTTCCAAATTTCTAATGCAAGACTGTAAGTAGCTGAAACACACAGCAAATCCATTTCACAAAGATTTAGACCCTGGAAATCTCATCCCATTGGAGATATTGAAGCCTGTGAAACACTGTCTGGCTGTATTGAATCCATGGAAAACCTTGCTTTTGAATTCTAGGTCATGGAAATCCTTTTCCATGGTTCTGTCTGATGGGTGTGGCCTGCTTTAGACATTTATTGTTTTGAAAACAGCTTTCTGATTTGTTGTCAACCATTGGTCTCAATAAACTTCCACAGGGCTCCGAGTCCCCTGAACCGTGGGGTTGGTGACTAAGTTGCATTAAAAAGAGGGTCCAAGGTTAAGCAGAAAAAGAAATGACAAATTGAAAATGTGCCTATTAAAACACATTTAAGTAGCAACTTTTAAAACAGATTTGTGTCATTTTTACAATCCAATAAAATTATTCTTGTTTAGATTAGGGGTCAGTTTGGACACTGAAATTAGTTGTATAAATCCAGGTGGACTTGGACTGGTATCTGGCTTGCTAAACTGAAGCTGACTTCTTCGTTCATACTTCCTGCCATATCATAAAGGAAAATCTGGAGATGTGAACAGGAATAAAATAGAGCAAAGTTGTTTCTTGCCACTCCTGTGCATTTTCAATGTAAAGCCAAGGATTTTTACACTTTTCAAGCCATCCTAAGGAAGAGGTATGAAGTTCTCCCTGTTCAAGCAGACTATGCATAACATACACTGAAGCCCTATTAGGAAGATGCTAGTGACTAAGCTAGTGAATTAGTCTTACATTGGTCCTCTGTGCAGGGGTGAATTTTACCCATACTGGTAATGGGTAACTGGTAACTGCTACCCCTGTGTGTTTACAGCTGTCCCTGGTGCCTAGCTGCCCTGTTATGTCATTGGGTAGCACCCAGGGATGTCAGAGGGCCTGAGGTGCCTGCTCCAGGACCTGCACTGCATGTGGCAACTGCTACACCCAGTGTCTGCTCTCACCAGTTTGGGACTTTGGACTGCAAGCAATACCCACTCCAGCCAGTCCAGAATGTGTGTCGTGTGCAGCATGGGTCCCAGACTGGCTGGACTGGGTGCTGCATGTAGTGCTATCCTGGACCTGCTGGAGCAAGTGCTAGATTTGGCATGTGTGGGCAGAGGGGTCGTGGGCCTATTTCATGCCAGTCATCTGGCCTGTAGGGCCAGATGAGTTTGACACCCCTGCTCAAGAATATCTGGTACTCAGTTGGCATTTGGCTAGCTGTTGCAATGTTTGTGACACCACCCTATTGTGCTGGTTGTAAGTCAGAAAACAGGGCTAGGTGCCAAAGCATGTTAAACGTAATCTAGCTCTATCTAGTCATCTAAAGAGCTGGGTGTAGCTGAAAATAGTGACAATCTTCTCGGGGAGTGTCAAGCAGAAAGTCCTTCTACAGCAAATTAGTAGAGACGAAAGGCCCTAAGGACTACAATAAGCTCTTCATAAGCAAACCCCTTTATGGAACATTTTAACCTCTGTCTCATGCAAGTTATCTCCTTCCCCTCACAGCTGCCTCAGGAATAAGAAAGAGTCCTACAGGAACAAATCTATTTTTCTGTTTACTTTTAGTTTTATTATCTCAGCAGTGTCAGCTTTATGGGAAATGCATGAGTATAATGTTTTACAATACATGGTTATAAATACATGGTTGTTTTCAGTGTACTCCATATGTTTTACCATTTTTAAAAAGTCCCAGTTTTGCAGTGTTTAAAACTACATTCATTGTTGATTATATGTGAAAAATACATTATCTGATCAATGTTAAATTGTACATCTGTTTCTTTCACATGTGCTGGTGCAAAGCTATCAATGACCTCTATGGTTCCTTCATGCTATGACTTGAACAGCCACAAGGATTATACTGGGTACTGTGGGTTTAACAACCTTAATGTGAATGTGTCTACATATACAATTAACATGCAGCAATAAACTCCGGCACATATTACACTGGCGTTTATTGCCCTGAGCACTGCATTTGAACTTGCACCTGGTACTGCAGCACATTGAGTCAGGATGGAGCAGTCCCAGCTGGCAGGAGGTCCAAGGGGGTGGTCAGCCTGCCAGCCCAGGATTCCTCTGGCCCGGCTCAGCATGTTGCAGAGGGGCTGGTTGGGGCATGAGGGTGCTCCTGTGCAGGGCTAGCCTACAGGCAACCCCCACGCTGAAGCACCCTCATGACCCAGCCAGCCCCATCAGCATCTACACACTAAAGAACACCACAGTAGGATAGTACTTGTATTTAAGGTACTATCCTATGGTGGAGTTTATTTGTTTACTGTGGCCTAGTAGGGCCACATGTGTATGTACTGGGTGCATCTACATGTGTATTACTGCACTTTAGTTAACATACATTAATTCTAGTGCCTTCATTGTAAGGGTGTGTAGATGAAACGGGGGCCATAAATTGAAGCAGTGGGTTTTTAAATATACCACGTTAATTTAGGGCCCTTTAAACCCCTGTGTCGTGCACACACCTGAACTTACCTGCCTCTCCAGTGGCAGGGGGGGGGGGGCGAGCATCTCGTGGGGAGAGGGGGG
>NW_005841933.1:3052572-3061092 GCF_000455745.1 Alligator sinensis
TCCTCCCCTCTGCAGCAGCAGCCCCCACCTGCAGGCACCTGGCTCGGGTGGTCCCAGGGGCATTGCAGCAGTGGAGAGAAGCACCAGGCCCCCATGAAGCTCAGGCAGGCAAGCTCCAGGGGGAAAAGATAAAAGATCAGGCTCACCGCTTTTTTTCTTGGGCAGAGCCTGCCTTCCCAGGCTGCTGCCAGGCTGCCTGCAGGGCTTCCTGCAGAGCCCCTGAGCTGCCAGGAGCCCGGTGCTTCACTCCGCGGCTGTAGGGCAGCAAACTAAAACTCCTTGGAGGAGTTTTAGTTTGCTGCACCCCAAGTCATTTAAGGTGCATTACGCCGCCAAATTTGCTACAGTGGCTGGAATTATTGCGCAATGCACTGCTAACACGTGCAAACACCAACACCATTAAAGTGGTGCAAAAGCATTTAATCTGCTTTAAAGTGTTGTGCACACATGTCCCTTGTTTCATCTAAACACAGCCTAAGGTACTAGGGAAATGGGCATTAGCCTGCTTTAATGCACATTAACTAAAGTGCATGCTTTTTAAGTGACACAGTGCACATTAGCCTGTTTTAATGTGCATTCAGTAAAAAGCACAGGGCACTTTTACATGTGCTCTGGGGGTAGAGGGAGTGGTGCTTTAATTAGATCAGCTCTGACAGTCGCTCTAATTAAAACGCCACAGCATCTCAAGTGTCAGCATCCCCATGCTTCAAAATAATGGTGGTATGCTTGAACTAAAGCTCGTCGAATAAGCTTTAGTTCAAGTGCCCCTGCTGCCATTTTGAAGCATGGGGACGCTGATACATGAGATGCAGGAAGCTGCTGGAGTGCTGTAATTATAGTGCTTTGGAGCAGCCTCTGCATTTGTATACCGGCACTCAGTTTTTTTATATGGCACTTTAATGCGCATTTAAATAAGATAATGTGCATTACAGTGCATGTGTAGATGTGTCCACTACTGAAACTTTACTGTGGAGCTAATTAGTCCATTCTGCAGTAAACGTCTCATGTAGATGCACCCTGTGTGTTGTATTTAGTGCACACCCTGTGTGTTGCTCTGTAGCTTGGCTGTGGACACTCCCAGTCTCTTGATCTTATTCTTTCATCTTGGTTACTCACTATACCTGGGATTTTTACCTGCCTTTTTTCTTGCATGTTCTGCATGACTGAATGTTAGCTTTACACTCTTGAAAACTACTTCTACAATGAAGTCTTAAATAAGATGTTTTTGGCACCTTCAGACAGTTCTTATTTGGAGCAATTTTTTGGAAAACTAGTTCACTATAGGTCCATAGTTGCTAAGGGACTGCTGACGCCTTAACTAACAGCAGAACAAAGAAATACCAGCATTATCCAGAAATAGAAGGGAGCTAAGAGAGGAAGTAATAGATTCTTCAGCATGTAGATAGAGGGTAAGAGGTCAAACAAAGAAGCCTGTGACTCATAAAAATCATTAATGTGAGGGTGGTCTGGGGTGGTACTGTGTGGTGCTTATTCGGGTGGGTGGTACCTTGTGATATTTTGTAGCACAAAAGAAAATTACACTTTTGAATCATCTAATTTTTCTACCTTCGGTTATGAAACAATGAATACCAATTAATATAAAACTTTTCTAGCTCCCACTGCTCAAAACTGGGAAAGAATATAATTTTTCTTAATGAATATTTGGTTGCCATTTTCCTTTTTGACCAAGTCTTTCCATCATAACAACAAGGCTCACAAAACTGACCCCCCTCCAAATTTTACTTTGAACCAAATCAATCGTTCATATATTTTAAAAAAATATTTAAAAAAACCCTGCCCCAAGCATAGTTCAGACCCTGTAAATAGAGAAATACCAAAGTCCACTAGAATTTTCAAATCAAAATGAGTGATTTCATGCAAAAGGTGCTCAGATACTTCAGTGATATGCAGCAATATAAACCCCATAAAGTAGAGAAGATAATTAGAATAATTTAATCACATTATTTTGCCATTAATTGTTCATAGAAACAAGCTTGTTGAACTTATTCAAAATTATTTGTCAAATAATTGAAAATAATTCTTGTTTTGCAGATTGTTCACGAATAGTTCACTGACAGTTATATCTACATTTCAGTTAAATATGACTGCACTTCAAGTAGACTTTCTTAACCTAGCATGAAACCAGCTAGGCCTGGTCCAGTCCTATTATCAGTTATATCCATAGCAGAACAAAGCTCAGCCCAGGCTGCAAAGTCTGATAGGACTTTGGAGATATGTCTGTATCACACTAGCAGACGGCTTAGTCTCATTGCTGAGGCAACAGGCCTCATCATTAAGGATGCTTTCAGTGTGCCCTGAGCTGCCAGAAACTCAGGTCTTAAGTAACATTCTGGTAGCTTCTCCAGGGCATCCTTCCCACCTCATTTCAGAGTTGAAAATCACTGCAAGTGACATAGCAGAAATAGGTGGCTGGGGTTGTTGCCTTGGCAGTGCAACTGAACTCTTTGCTATTATGATGTAGATAGACCTGGCTAACAAATGGGGCAGTCAGCCTGCACTAAGCTCCTCGCTTATACAATGACACTGCTACCAGTACCAGAGCTGGTTAGTTTTCTGCATACACTTCAGCCATACCTTTGACTGTAAGGAAAACATCCTGAGAAAATTCAACATTCTAAATGTTAATGAATGGAGGTAGGACTTTTTGAGACATTTTTAGCCCTGATCATATGGTCCTATCTTGTAACAGTGTCAGTGTTCTTCTCTTTGCCTGGATAAAATAAGACAGCTTATATACGTTTTCCAACTCTTGTTAAATGCAAGTCTGGCTTGAAGGGACTTAAAAAAACCCTAGCGATACTTAAGTGCCCATTGGAATAAAATATTACTACTTTTAGATTTCGTAATCTTCAAATATATCTGGGCATTATTGGTCATGTGTGGGACCTTGCAAAGATGTTAGAGTATCTCTGAGTTGAGAGCACTTACCCCCTTGTAGTATAAATCCCACTTTATTTCAAATGATAATCATAATTAAGACTTGTTTTCTGGTGTGTCTATGTCAGTATATATTAATGACTAGCCAAAGTACCCGGCTTTGCACGGGCTGCAGTAATCAAATTTTAATGTTTTATAAATAAAATATTTTCATTCTATCTTATTTCTCTCTACTAATAAGCTGTGTGTATGTGTTTAGTTTTGTACCCTACTTTACTTGTGTGATACAGTTTGACACTGAGAGCTTTGGGTCATACCAAAAACCTATAAACGTTGAACATTTAAATGTATTAAACAACTGAATTGTGAGGTAGAATTATTTATTTATTTTGTAAGACTTTAGCATAGCACTGAGGATTTACCATCACATTTTTCTATCCCAGTTTATGTCGGTGTTTGACACTTTATCTGTGTAGAGCTTCAGGATGGACAATGTTGCAAGGTTTTCCATCTGGTGCCAAGATGAAAAGGTTTTTGCCATTGCCAACTCTGGAACAACCAACGTAAGAGTTGGCCATGAGAAAAGCATGGGCTTCGCAGGTTGAGGCCAACAACTTTGGATTATTCTCCCTGTGCCTTATTGATGCTCATGGCAACATGGAGGCAGATCAGGAACTGGAGCTGTTTAAATTGAAATGGCAGGTCAGAGGGAATGATTGGAATGTGTGGAATGAAGACATCCTGTCCCGCTGCATGGCCAGTCATGATGGTGGCTTCAGTGACATATGGCATGAGTTTCTTGGCAGCCAATCATGTTCCATTGCAGAGTGCTGATGGGTCCAGATTCCTGAGAAGAATGATGGGTGCACCAATCTTGAGCTCCAGATTGTGTGAAGGCACACCTGGTGGTTCGAGAGAGTTGAGAAATTCTGTTGGGTAGTTGACTGCCTCATTGATATCTGGGACAGTGTCCACTGACTTGTATTTTTGCACAGTGCCAAGCAATTGAGAAAGAAGGTCTTTGTTTATGGTATTGACCCCATCATTTTTTGGTGCCAGGATGTCTCTTTGGCATAGCCACTTGTGGTCATGAAAGTGATGTGCAACATTTGGAAAAACTGCCTCTTTCAGTTCTTGAAGTGTTGCAACTGTTTTGCCAATGTTGTCCATTGAGATAGTTCCATCTTGATTCTCAGATACCATGGCCCCATTTCCCAGTTTGAGTAGGCTTGCTGCAAACTGTCCAGCAAATGCATCACCTGTTAGATGCATTCGCATGTTGGTCATGAGGCTGAGTCGGTGAATGTTTTTTCCAAATGTATGAAGCTTTGAGGCAGGCCTGCAGTTCATCAGCTTTGGTTCCATGTGGAATTACTGGTAATGTCTGTAGAAAATCCCCAGCCAACACCAGAGTCACTCCTCCCATTGTTTTGTCATTATGTTGAAGATCTTGGAGGGTGCGATCAAGAGCCTCTAAGGCAGCTTTGCGAGACATTGTGCACTCATCCCAGACAATGAGCTGGCACTCCTGCAGGACCTTTGCTTTGCCAGTACCCCTGGCAATGTTGCAGGTTGGTGCCTCTGCACATGCCAGATTTAAGGGCAACTTGAAGGCTGAGTGAGCTGTTCTTCCTCCTGTCAACAGTGTGGCAGTAATGCCTGATGATGCCATTGCAAGGGCAATCCTGTTTGTCTGCCGGATTTTGGCCAAAAGAAGATTGAGGAGAAAAGATTTCCCAGTTCCACCTGAAGCATCCAGAAAGAAGATGCCACCACTCCTATTGAAAACTGTTTGAGTAATCTTGTTGAAGGCTTCTCTTTGGTCTGGGACCAGACTTGGCTCATTATCTTGTATGTATTTAGTCGGGTGGTCAATGTTGTAGTTGGTCTCTCTCAAAATTTCATTTATCAGCTCATTATCGTTGTCTCATTGTGGGGCAGGAAGGCCACAAGTTTTGAGGTCAGAGCCACCCAAAGCCTTGATCTTGTCCTCAATGATAATGAGAGCTTGATTGAAGATGGCATCACTGTAGTCCAGTTCAAAGTTTAGCTTTTGCACTCGTGCCTGATGCAAAATACCCTGTGCCAGATTCTCCTTGTGGTTGCCCCATAGTTGTTGAAGATTTGACATGGCACATGTCTGCAGAATGATGGCAAACAGGTTTTGCAGCATCCCTGGTGACTGAGTTGCAGTTCCCTCTTCCAACATGCTGTTCCAGTGTGTATCATCCTCCAGGAGACAACATTGTACTCTGGAGTCATCTTCTCCACGGCACACTTGAAACTGTGAGCATAGTTGTTTTCCTTGTAGAGCATGTCTTGCAACTGCAACACCACCTGCAGGTTGGTTTGAATGACATTGTTGCAATGCTGTTCAGCCTGCTTTGTATTGTCACCCATGAAGTAGATCTGCAGGAATTTGGGCTCTTCATTTGGGAGTGGCATCAGACTGCCAATCCGATGATAAACCTGGCCCTGCACTTTAAATGTGGGCACATAGCCAGATTCTCTGATGTCTTTTGTGGTGCCAAAAGATGTCATTTGGAAGCATGAGTTGTATCTTCTAATGTTGCTTTGGAAATGACGTGCATCTGGAGTGTTGCCTGCCAACAATGTATGAAGGGGCTCAGGAGGATCATTCATCTGGGGTGTTGAACCTTGCCACTGTTGCAGCATATCCCTGGAGCTTCTCCTTTCCATCTCATTGCAAGGCAGTGACTGCAAGAAGTCACCATTGAGCCAATTGCAACTAATGGATCAGAACCGTAATCCAAGGCTGGATTGTAGAAGAATACAGAGTTTTTTTTTCCACCCCAGGGCCAGTTCCTGGTTGCAGCCATTGCTGCTCTGTTTGCAACTTGCTGTGCAGGAGTCTCAGTTGCTCTGGATGAAGCCATTGCTGCTCTGTTTGTTTGTCGTCTTGCAACTTGCTGCTGTGGCTGCAGCTTTTGTAAGTTGATTTTTGGCAAGTTTGTTTCTTGTAGATTGCCTTACAGAGAATGCCTCTCACAACCCCCTGATCAGTCCCTGAGAAGGCCCAGTACAGTTTTCTCCCTGAACTTTCCTTAAGGCCTCATTCTGCCTGTGGGTGCTCCCAGGTCCTGTTAACCAGTCCCAACCACAGCCCTTAGGGGAATACTCCTAAATGCAGAACCTTCTCTAGCTGTACTGGTTGACCTTGGCCAGGAGCTTTGAGCTTTGCTAAAGAATGTTTTGCACATGCAAATTTATTTTGCTTCCTGGGGCTGACCTGTCACAGCGGGTTATGCAGTACAGATCAAAAAAAAAAAAATTGGTGAATTTTTTTTTGAGCCAAATCAAAAAAATTATACCCAGCTGCATGCTCCCAGGGTCCCCTTAGTAGGCATGTAAAGTTTCAGGTCTCTAGGTATCATGGTCTTGGAGCTATGGCACGCACGCACGCAGGCCCTTTTATTAATATAGATACACACAGTGGAAGAACAGTTTCACAGTTAAGGCATTAGATATGGGTTCAATTCCTGGCTTCCTACTGACTGTCACAACCCAAGGGTGTGATTTTGTGTGCGCGCGCTTCAGCACTGCTAAATTATTCCCCGCCACTCGGAGCTTTCTTTGCAGGGTGCATTTCTTAGTTGCAAAGAGAAATGCACGGTGCAAAGGAGTTCCTGCCACCTGCATGCAAATTTGTGTCCCACTATTGGCCAGTTCTAAATTATTCCCACGTGGCGGCTAGTGATTGGCTTGCTAGCCGTATAAGAGGCTGAGGAGGGCTTCACATCTTGTGAAGAACTCTAAGCGCTGCGGAGCCTCTCGAACCCAGCGCGTACCTTAAGAAGGCTATAGGGGTCTGATCAACCTCTGGCCTCTCCCCGTCGCCGAACGATCCCTCGACGAACCCCTTCCCTGTGCGCAAGTTCCACGGAGCCTAGCAAACTTCATGTGAGTGTATCCAGAGCTCTTCTCCGAGTTGTTTTCTTCGGTTGACACGACGGGCTCGCGTGTTTAGAGCCTTCAACCGGATTGGGCTAGAGTTCGCGTGGAAGGAACTCTTGTCCACTTTTCTTCTTTCTTGTCTGTAACTGCAACTCAAGCAAGTTTTCCTGCCTGCACCACAACCATCTACGACGTAAGTAAAATAATCTTTAATCAACCGCTAAATGTCCGTGCCTAATTCTAGTCCGCTGGCCTGCATTCCCCGACCCATGTGCCAGGGCTGCTGGCCACAGCCTGCCGTGCACCCCCGAGGGCCTCGGACTGCTCCCGGCCCGCACACTGACTAGGGAAATTCCTTAATATCTCTGGTCCCCAGCTTCAAGAATGAAACACGAAGATAACACAAGATTGTTGCAAGGATAAATTCATTTCTGAGATTCGCATATACTATACTTGTTTTGGAGAGTTATGTATCTTAGTAGATAATTAGGATTAGCTAGTCCTTTTTATTTGGTTATTGATCAGCTAAACAATAAATAAAGGACTAACAGAACACTTAATGAAACCAGTGGGGATATTGTCCAGGTAAAGTCTGCAGGACTAGGAACTAGGTGCAATACTGTCATGTGACTGTCTCTAGAGATTATATTCTCCTGAGGGCAAATATGACGCCACTACGTACTAAGGGCAAAATACTGAGATATTGAAAAAAAACCCACAATGCCATATTATATAACCAGTTTCCAGAGTACCTGTTTCTATACTTTCACAAAATATTACCTAGAAAGCAGGATCCAGAAAAAACAGCATCACAGACATTAATTAAGATCACTTATTTTTCATCCCCACTAGGGGGAGCAGTACTAAAGCAATACAAAATAATTGGTAAGCTCAAACAGCATCTTTCAGAATCATATTTTCTCTTCTTTTTTTCTAAAGATAGGATCATAGAATATCTTTCTGCATATACATGGATGCAAACACAGAACCATACATCATATATATGAACATATTTATCCATCCATCCATCCATATGTGTGTGTGTGTGTGTGTGTGTGTGTGTGTGTGTGTGCACACACACACAC
This sequence comes from Alligator sinensis, assembly GCF_000455745.1. Classification (NCBI taxonomy): domain Eukaryota; kingdom Metazoa; phylum Chordata; order Crocodylia; family Alligatoridae; genus Alligator; species Alligator sinensis. The sequence continues at coordinate 3,060,471 of NW_005841933.1, forward strand.
ACACACACACACACATATTAGGGCTATGTGAAACACCATTGTTTCATTTCGACATCTGTTTCACCATTTTGAAGGGACAGTGTTTCATTTCGTAATTTCATTTTGAAACATTGTCTCATTTCGTTTTGTCAAAGCTGTTCCACTGTTTCAACATTTTGCTGATAGGCTATAATGGGCAATCATGAAAATGCCTAAAAATTGTCATTTCTTGCCTGATTCAGATGAAAATTGCAGGAGATAGGTGGAGTTTTCTTGGAAACCGCACATCAAACTGCGAAAAGCAAAACTTGTGACACTTACCAGCAGTGGCAGCCTCCTGTCATCTGGCGTGCAGATTCAGGGGCCAGCACCCTCGGGAGGGTTGTGGGGCTGTGCCAGACTCCTCCCAGGGGTGCAGGCCCCCACATCTGTGCACCGGCTGACAGGAGGCTGCTGCTGCCACCAGGGACCAGCTCTGGGTGCAGCCTGCACCCAACACCAGGTAAGACTGATGCTGCCACTGGCCCCAGATAGCAGTGGCAGCCTCCTGTCATCCCGCATGCAGATCCGGGGGGCCCCTGGATCTGCACTGGATGACAGGAGGTTACCGCAGGCCCCAGGCAGCAGTGGCAGCCTCCTGTCA
>NW_005841933.1:3061204-3061603 GCF_000455745.1 Alligator sinensis
GGGGGAGGCAGGAATAGTCAGGGCTGCACTTGCCTCCTGCCTCTGGGCTGAGCTCCATGGGGCTCTACAGTCTCACAGAACACAACCCGGTGGTGGGAGGCTGGCAGAGCCAGGACTGCGCTCTGCCTCCCACCACCGGGCTGAGCTCCATGGGGCCGCGGAGCCACTTGGAGTGCAGCCCTGGATCTCCCCTGCCTTCCGCCACCAGGCTGCTTCAAAGCTCAAAACATTTCAAAACTTTTGAAACGTTTTGAGTGCCCTCATTTAGTTTCTAAGCTGTTTTGAAGCTTTTTGTTTCATTTCAATTTTGCTGTTTCAAGCTCAAAACGCATCAAAACAGCTTTAAAACAAAACACTCAGAGAAATTTTGCACAGTCCTAATACATTATATATATATAT
>NW_005841933.1:3061649-3099779 GCF_000455745.1 Alligator sinensis
ATATATATATATATATATATATATATATATCAGGTATGCAGAAAATAACTATACAGTACCATTTTGGCCTCCTGGAATAAGTAAGGCAAACGGAATAAGGATTTCACTTGCAATGACCATATATATTGGCCACTGCAAATGAGATTTTTCTTTTAGGAAATTCCCTTTGTCTTATTTATTAGAGGTGGTCTAAGTGGTGCAGTATAGCAATTTGCTACACTAGTTTTTCTTTAGAAATTTCAAATACAGAAGCCTAATGGCAAGAGGTGTCTTGAATCAGGATTTTTGGTAAGAGTTTAAAAACAAATACCAAATATCTATGCACAGATGCAGATTACACATCTGCATTTATGAAGACAGAATTTAAATGTTTATCGTCTTATTTATGGGTATGAAGACCCCAGTTTATCTAACTGTTCCTTCTTTGTAGCCAAAACATAACTGATACTTCTGTTATTGAATCACTTAATTGTTGTTGATTCCAACAGTTTGGCCCTTAGCCCTTTTGCTTTTCTGTCTAGTTTGCCATTTGTCAGAATTGTAAAATCCAGTGCTGTAACCCTGCAAAGAACAAGTGTGAGGATCTGTCTCATGGGCAGAGCTTGAATATGTCCAAATATTTGCATTTGATAGCTACAACTACAGATTTTTGACTCACTAATGTGTATACAATTTGCAAATCTTGTGGGGTTTTTTTAAGAAATTTGACCATGTGTGTCTTAAAACTTGAAAATTAGGTAGGAAAATTCGGAAATTCTGGAAAATGTTACAGATTCCCTATCAACAACAAATACTGTATGAAACCGAAGATATCCCAGCCTTAACGAACAGAGCCATGAAGTTAAAATATTTCCCTGACAATTATAAATATATTTATTAATGATATTTCTCATTTGAAATATAGTTCTACTCTCTTCTATGTTCTGAAAGGCATTTGAACTACCGCAAGCTCACATATGCTTTTCATTCTGCAATTTGAAGGTACAGGTATCCTATGCTGCACCATACTCAGATATGATTTCCAATCCGGTAAAGAGAAAAGCTGTTTTTGAAGGACTATCATTAAGGTCACTGATAATGTCTTGGGTGCTCAGTAATGATTATTAATACTGTAACAACCTATTTCTGCCCCAGTCTGTACTCTTACTGGCATTCATCAGTGAAATAAAATTCGATCCCGCTTACATTTGGTTCAGATATCAGAATGTTTTTTGCCCGATTACAGTCTATCCATACACACCAAGTAAATGATGCAGATTACAATGTGACATGGAGGTAGTATTTGCAGATGTGGTAGAGCAGGGGTGACAAAGATTACAACAGACAATTTCAGTGAGCATGATTGAGCACAGGGGATAACTGTGAGACTGAGAGTACAACACAATTGTTGTTAGTGAGAGAATGAATAGTTATAGCCCAGAGTAAGAGATGGCCCTTGAGGTAGGATTTTATAGTAGTGAAGTCCATTAAGTGTAAAGTGGCTATTTCTGATAATAGGGCAGTGCTGGAAGAAAGGGAGGCAGAAGGAGTCTGATATTTGTGTTGTGTAAAGAAGAAGCTGGATCATAGAAAGAAGAAATGCTGGAAAAAACAAGGACAGCACAAATAACAATCCACTGAATGTCAAATGGGGGGTGCTGCTGTGCTGGAGTCTAATACTAATGGGAAGCCTTTGTAGAGATTTCTTTGAGTTAATTTTTTTCAGTATTTCTGGACCCGGATATGGTTGCTGCTACTTGTAGATGGGGAAGTACAAGGGTGTATCGGATGCAAACCCAAGGTGCACACTCCTTAACAGCAGCAGTGTACCTGGGGCACAGCAAAAGTGGAGACTTCCAGATGCCACCATGCTCATGAGCATACAGCCGCTAGCAACAGCAGCCTTTTTTCAACCCCTACTCCACTCAAGTCCTTGTCTGGGGTGATTGCCCCTATCATCACCATTCAACTAGTTATGTTATGGTGGGTATTATGTAATAAGCAGGGACAGCAGCCGAGAAATGGCCAACATAAGCTAGAAAAGAAAGTTGGTTAGATAATCAGGAGACAGAAAATAACAAATGATTGTATTTATGAACAACTCTTTTATATTTTATCCTTCTATAGTCATGTCCTTTTTAGGCTGTACTTACAGCCCATAGAGCTAGCAGATAAATGGGTTGAGGGAGCTTATTTTCATATAAGCAAGAGTAGAAGGTATTTCTCCCTCTTTTTTCTTTCCACACTAACATCCACATTCTTCATCTTCTGTAATGAGAGTTAATGCAGAATAATTTGTATATCGTAGGCCTGATTCTGCAAGTCAGTCTCAATGAACTTCAGTCAGAATCTGAAGCATCTCACAAGACCAGGGTCTTGTACAGACTGAAATCTTTACATCACTAGATGTAAAAATCTTTCATTACAATGAAACTTGAAAGTGTAGTTGCCACTTAGGTAAAGAGTGGAAGCCTAGATTACTTTTTGGGAGGTTTTTTTTCTGCTAATGGCAAATTGACACAACAGTTCTTGGGAGTTAGAGGTGTTCCCATGGAAACAGCCTTGATTTGGTGATAATTTCAAGTTACTGCTATTAATCAATGATGTGCTAATTAAAATAAAATCCTTCCATATAGATTGCATTCAATCTTCAGACTGGTCACTTCTACAAGTGCAATTAATGTGCCTGAATTTTCTGCACAGAAAATTCAGGTGCATTAATTTGTGGCCCCACACATCTGAATGTGTTCCTATCAGAAGCAAATTTGTTCCTCATGGGAACCGTTCAGTCCAGCTCTACCTCCTTGCAATAGCCAGGGAGAGCTCCAGGCTTCCTGGGGGGTGAGCCCAAAGCTGGCAGGGGGCATTGGGGCTGGTCCTGATTTCCATGTGACTAGGAGAGCTGTCCTGGCTGCCAGGCAGCTGCCTCCCAGCCACATGGAGATCAGGACTTGTCCACATGGATCCCAATCTCCCCTTCATATGGCTTGGAGGCAGCATCCTATCAAGCCAAGACAGCTTTCCCAGCAGTCCCCTGCTGCGTAAGGTGACCAGGAACAATTTGCTCCCAGGCAGCATCTACATGTGTGCTTTGGTGCATTAGTTTACTGCATTGATTTCTATCACCTGTATCTACAGGTACTAGAAAACAGTGCACTAGATGAATCTACTGCACAGTAATTGCTGCCCACATGTAGACGGTGACATTTTAGTGTACATTAGTCTAATGCGCAGCATAGCATCTCATGTAGATGCACACACTGGGTTGGAGCTAGATTCTTCTTGGTGGTCACAGATGAGCTAACAGAAGAAGGAGCAATGGTCTCAGGTTGCAGCAAGGGAATTTTAAATTAGATATTAGGAAAAACCTTCTCACTAGGAGGGTAGTAAAACACTGGAACAGGTTACCCAAAGCAGTTGTGGCATCTCCATCCTTGTCAGTTTTTAAGACCCAACTGGACAAATTGTCTGGAATGATATAATTGCGGATAGTCTTGCTTTGAGCGGGGGTTTGGACTAGATAACTTCTTGAGGTCTTTTCCAACCCTTTCTATGATTCTATGATTTTTTCAAGACAGTTGAACTAACATAATTTCAATTTTCCTTTTGCTTACATCTGTGTATGGGCCAAAAAGGGGTTTAATCAGAGGCACAATAATTTTTTAAGTAATTTAGTCTTCTAAAATGTAGCTGGGTTCATAAAATGCAAGTGGGTTTTTACAGCTCATGATGGTAGTTATAACTGGCTTTAAGTGATTTGTGAACCAAGAGCTGTAACAATTACATACCACTAAAGAGATGCTTCTTTGTGTGACCTTTAGTGATTTGCAGTAACAACACCTTTTCCCTCAAAATCTCGAAGCACTTTCTGTTATTATAGTAAAAGGTGCTAATGGCCTGTGCAATAGATATATGTGTTTAAGCACCCAGGATGAAGCTTCCACAGAATGAACTAAGATATCATGGAATAACTGCCCTGAAAGAGGCATTAAAGGTACTTGTAGGTTTAAAATTCTCTTTGTCATCTTGCCTGCATTTATTCCTTTAAGTGGCACAAACAGTAGGTTAATGGCCAAGTCATTGCTAGATGATGTGGTCCAAAGGGAACATTGGATTCAGGGTGCCTTAATGATAGAGTGCAGGGGGCTGAAGGAAGAAACGGAACAATCAAAGGAGCAATTTAAGCTGATGGCTCTGTATCTTTGCGCCAGCTCTAGACAGCATCTTACTTGTGCTTACTGTAGTACTACAGAAGTGCCCAACCCAAGGCTCCTCTCATTAAGGAAACAAAATATAAGAAAAACACAATTGATTCACTATCACTGATTTTTGTTCGAAAGGGAAAACTGGACTCTAAAGCTCCCAAATCTGCTAAGTTTCAGGAAAGGGGAAACATTTTAAACACTGAGCCTGGGAGCACCTCCTGAGGAAGGAAGTCATAATCATACCAGTAGTCACAGGCGGCAGAAGGCCAGGGCTAAGGGGGCTCGGCCTCCCCAAACATGGGGCAGGCCGACCACGGTTTCCAGGCTGCTGCAGCAGGGGTGGGGAGAGGTGTGCACGCAGCCAGGATCACAGTCCGGGTATGGATCACTAGCAGTATGGCAAGCAAGTACTAGTCTACTCTAAAAGGGAAGGGGTTTGGGGACGCAGATTGAGGCCCCTTACATTGAGGGAGGGAGTGGGGCGGAGGCAGGGGCAGGGACTGGAGTGAGTAGGACCCCAGCCAGGCCAGGTGGTGGGACAATTGGAGCCTAGGTGGCTCATCCAGTGATACAGGGGGCTCTCACCACTGTGTGCACCCCAGCAGAGGCCCCCCGATCTTTGCATGGCCCCCCGATCTGTGCATGGGGTGGAGATGGCTGCCACTGCATGCTGCACTTTGGGCCCTGCTACAGCTGGGCCAGGAGCGGCGCAACACCATATGCTTGCTGCTGCTGGGCTGTGCTGTGACCTCTGCTTGCCCAGAAGTGGGACGCATGTGACATCGCACGGCACTGGAGGCAATGGCAGCTGCAGCAGGATGCGAAGTGTAGCAGCAGCCACCCCTGCACACAGATTGGGGGGCACATACCCCTGGGACCTCTGCTGGGGTGTACACAGCACTAGGAGCCTCCCCCACCCTTCCCGTGTGCCTGGACAAGCCACCTGGGCTCTGATTGTCCCATCACCCAGCCTGGCTATGGCCCCATTCACCCCAGCCCCTCCCCTGCCCCACTCCTTCCTTCACTGCTAGGGCCTTGATCTACCCCATGGCCCTTTGCCCTACCCTACCACTTCCCCAACAGACTTATGTGGGGGGAGGGGGGCAAAGCACATGCTCAGCTCCTCCAAATACATTTTTTTTCTTCCACCTATACCAGTAGTGCCAAGAAGGTAGTGAGGCACAGAGCTGAAATCATGCAAGTCAGTTACTGGCAGAGCTGAAAAATGAATTCAAGACAGAATCCTAGGCCAGGTACAGAAATTACACTTATTACACAGTAGGCACACAGGAAGCACCCTACATCCATACCCAAACAGACAGTCAGGGCCTATAGAGCACTGCAAAAATGGCAGATCCACTCTAGGATAACTCTGGATGGATGTGTTGAGCCCCAGCTCAAGTCTGGGATCGTGCCCGGTATGCAAAAGCCAATAAAGATACCAGGGGTGAAAGTATAAAGATTTATTGCTAGCAATACAAGGTGCAAGCGGAATAATTTCACGTAACAAGCACACAGAGTCTTAATTATGAGCATCTTTTATACAGGAGTATTGGACCTTCATAAGCATTCTTGTTTGCTAATTGGTTATAAGGGAGTGACGCAAGGAGTTCTTTACTGAGCATGTCTCTATACCTGTGTTTTAGCTATGTATCTCATTTCCATACATGTATGTTTCATTAGCATACTTTCTCCCCACCTAGGGGTGTGAATCTTAATATTTAAATCAGCTCTTTGCCCTACTCCACTAATTCTGTTTTTGTTTTCAAGCCTCCTTTATCTAAGACTGTCTTCTCCTTATCATTGCAATTGAGCATTAGTTACAGAACAGAGACTTTTGCTTGGGCTATGTGTAGTGGTTTCTAGGTCAAACCTAACAGATGTGGTATCAGACTTCAGAGCTGTAGGTTAGATCCCAGACCAGATTACTCTACAGGATCATTTCATTTCCATTCACCCCACCCCTTATCTAAATTTGGAATGATTTAGTTGGAGATAGTCCTGCTTTGAGCAGGGAGTTGAATTAGATGACCTCCTGAGGTCCCTTCCAACTGTAATTTTCTATGATTCTATGAAATTTAGCACAACACACAAGACCATAATATTCAGCCTGCCAGACTCTCCCAGGAATCTGGCAGCAGGGGAGCAGTTAGGTCTTTTTATGTCACTTGGTCTAATGCCCTAGAGGACTGCAGGGAATACATCTGTATGTGTGCAAGTGGTGCAGCCTCTTTGAGTCTCAGCACACTGTTAAATAGTGTTGAGATCTTTAATGCAACAACTTATGGATCATACAGGAGTACAATACTCTGCTGGGGTGTATACCATTTCAAGGTGGTGGTTCAGAGCACTTTGAAGTTAGCACCCCATGTCATGCTGGCTAAACGTCTTAAAGCAGCTACCTATGCAGAGACTTTATTTTTGAACTTCTGAATGTGATGTTTATAGGTTAGAGAACAGTCTAATGTGACTCCTTGGTAGCTTGGGGTATGCTCATAGGGAAGGATATGGTTGCCTACTCCGATATTCAGCTTGCTCTTGGCTCAATGATTGTGTACGTGGGAGACTGATCATACTGATTTATTGATGCTCCTTACTGAACTCGTGCCTTTCAAACAACCCCCACCAGCTCCCACACCTCTGGCCTGGAACAAAGCAGAGGTGCTAGGGCCAGTACCCCCTACTGCTGTTGGGGGCTTATCAGCCTATTTTACATTGAGTAGGGCCATAAATCTGGGTAATTGTCAACAGACCACCCCATCCCTCAAAGTTGCATTGCTTTCCTGGGAGAGGCCAACGTGTTTACCTGAATCCACCTGAGACAACCCCTGACTCAAACAGTCCCTGATATATACTGAAAGATTTTTTTGAGCCCCACAGCCAAGGTGTAACCAACAGACAAATCTACACATCTTTGCTGGCTATCCTTCAGGTGCCGTTTGTCAGAGCAGCTATGAATCAGCACCACTGCAGGTAAGGTGCAGTGAGAAACAGAAATTCTCCCTAGCAACACCCTCCTCCCTCCTTCTCTCCCAGAGAACTCCTCTGGGCCCTGACACTTGGGTTTCCAAGTTGGCCCAGCTCCAACAGCAGGGAGATGGAAACTAGACATCCTGGTTTCCTCAGCTGGGAGGTGGAAAGTGGGTGCTTTGTGCCATGATCAGCACAGGATTGTGAGCAGCTGCAGGGGTTGCAGCCCTGGGCTGGGCAAAGGGTCTAGTCAGGTGACTCGGAGGTCCCTCGGTGTCTTTCTTGACTGCAGACTCCACATTCGTGCTTGGGAGGTTTGGTCATGGAGCCCAAGATGCTGGATCCAGGATGGTTGCCTAGACACATGCAGAGCACCAGAGACATATGCACAGATGGTGCTGGCAACATGAGGACCAAAGGGGACCCTTGATGTAGGGAGTTGGAATGGACAGGTTGGTGGCTTCTTGCCCCTGCAATGCTGCAACACTTGAATGAGCCATCTAGGACCAGGAACACACTGCGAAGGTCCATGAAAGAGGTCTACAGATGGCCAGCCACTCTCTGAGGGGGGTTACATGTGCCACTACAGAGTTGAGAGTTACAGGACCAAAATAAGGAGTTCATGCACATGGTCCAAACCCATTTGGAATCCAGCCATGACACCCCTGAGTGGTGTCAGAGCTGCCTCCCAGGGGGAGACTGTTGCCCACCTTGGCCAGAGTGGTTGGGCAGGCTGCCACCCACTCCTACCCCCTCACCCATGGAGAACCCTGCTCCAAGAACTCCTCCCTAGTGCAACATGCTTGAGGAGTTCCACTGGGGGCAATATAAAATACACCTTAAAAAAAAAAAACCCTAAAAAAAATTAAGGAAGATGTAGCCAGGTTGTTTCTGAGGTTAGTAAAGCCATCCTTTGGTCAGACTTGGCCCAATGTTAATCAAACTGCCTCTGGGCCTCAGACATGTGGGTCCCATAGCAAGCAAGTCTTCCCGTGATATTCCCCAAACATTTTTGCAATTTCCCGTTCCTCTACAAATGCTGAGAAAGGCAGATGCCAGACTTCACAGGTGCTCCACATAAATAAGCCCAACAGAGCACATTTTGTCATTTGATTTGGTTCGAATACAAAGGGAAAAATGACCTCCCTATACAATAATAGCCAATAACTAGTTTCTAGCAATCAGCAAACACCTCCTGATTGCAATGGTTGCCAAGTTTACCCCAGCCAAAGGCAAAGTCAATAACAAAACATACACTAACAAGTTTCCAGGCAACAAGGTCATCATGTCTCCATTAAGTCATTGTCCTTCTACTAATTCCTCCTCTATTTTAACAGCAACTTTCCGTCTTTTCCCTTCTTTCTATTTTCCCCTAATAAATATTTTCCTCTTCTCCAGATGGGTTCCAGGCATCTAGGGTAAAATCCTGAAACCACTGAATGCTGTGGGAATTTTGGACAGTGAAATCAGTGGAGCCAAATATATCACCCAAAGTATGCAACCTAATGATGCACCTATTTCTCATGGTATAGGTAATGATCTATTCCTTATCTATGATCATAGATCCCTCTCTCTCTCTCTACCTACCTGCAGAGGTTATCTTCACACTTGTCTCTTCTGATTTATTCCTGGTGACTTTTTTTTTTTTCTTCCAATTTTAGTATCATACTTATGTTTCCTCCTCCTTTTTTCTATTACAGATCATCAAGGAACACCTCAACTGCCATTTATTTCACCTTTTTAGCTATTTCTTTCTTTGGTTTGGTGGATGCTGGGCAAAATATGTTGTGCATTTTTAATAAAAAGCAATGTAAATTTGGAAAAAAAATGCTAGATTTAATAAGAGCCATCATTCACAAAATGAAGGCGGTGTTTATACACTAGGGCTAAATACAGATAGTCAAAAAGTCAGAGGCTGAATTAATTCAGTCTTCGCAGGTTAATCTAAGCTGCATAGATTGAACCAATAAGCAAGTAAACAGACATTCATTTTTGATTCCAGAAATGCAGACATTCCTGCAGTGGCCCAGGCCAGAAGCTGGGGGGTGCTAGAGCATGCCTCCTTGCTTAGCTTGAGCAGACAGCCCACCTACCCTGTGGGAAGAAGGGTGAGGGGGCTTGCTGGGGAGGTGCAAAGTATCTTGGGATGCTGGGGGACTGTGAGTTCACTTGAATCTGGAGGGGATCTGGGACAGAAGTTCAATAAACTGATTTAACCTAAATCAGTTATATCTGATACTACATCCATCCAGGTTTATCTTAAACCTGTTTCAGCCATTTTGAAAGCAGTTTATATGCACTGAACTTCTGTTCTGCTACAGATTTGAACCCGTTTCTGATCACTTATACCAGTTTATGTGTAACTTCTGTCCCTAACCTAGCAGCCCAGTGTTTTTAGCACTAAGCTGGTATGTGAGTTCAGATCTTCTCTCTGCCTGATTCAGGACAGAAACTTCAGCTCAGACCTCTAACTTCTTAAGCAACTGCAAAGACTGTCCTTGATGTCTGGTTAGATGACATTTTTAGAGGGAGACTCTCCTGTTGAAGCTATTCCATTTCATATAACTGAATATTCTTTGGACCAGGTTCTGGAATCTAGGTGCAGATTAGCTTCCCAATCAAGAGGCGGGCGAGAGAGAGAGAGATAGAGAGAGAGACACACATCACTACCATCTTGTGAATTGCAACTAATTCCCCATGTGAAACTAGCCCCATAAATTAAAATGTTCCATTAAAAAATGCCAGTATGAATTGTTCTATCATTTCTGAAATTTTATCTTTTTTTTTTTTGTTTAAATCTATGCACTGAGTGCAATTCAAAAGTGCATTTTTCAATAGATAATTATTAATTGAAAATACTCTTTACACCAGATTTCTCTTCTTTCTAAGACATCACAGGAGCATTCCCAGCCTCATCCCTGGATAAAGACTACCTCTAAGTGTCCATTCTCACAGTCTTTGAGCCTTCCCTCTTCTAGCAGTTTACTTCGACATATTTTAGCTTTGCTATCACTTATTACTAGGCTCTAGAAAAGCTCAAGTTCTCCCTCAGAATATAAGGTCTTAATGTTCTTGTGTCTCTGACTCATCGTAACTCAGACTTTGAAATTGCTATTGGTCTATAAATCTTGGAGTTATTCTCGACTCCGATTGCAGTTCCCAGCATCTCCATCCTTTTCAGTTCTGCTCATCACCATCTGCAGCACGCAACTAGAATTTATCTTTTCTTTTACCCCATTGCTACTAAAATGCTTATTCATGTAATCAATTTCCATCCTCCCCAGAGCAGTCTTCTTAGTGTTTCTATAAATCATAATTCTACAAGCTTCAGGGGTCATAGAAGACCTGGGGAAAAAGCAGAAAGAATGGTTTCCTCTCTCTTTCTGAACCCAATTCTCTTTTACTTTCCTGGTTTTCCAAGTTCTACATGGATTTGCTCCATGTTCCCAGTCTGACATTAGATCCATTTATTCCACTGTCATCCCCTCTAGTCTTAGCCTCTTCTTATAGTCTTTCCCCATGAGGCTGCTGGATATTTTTCTTTCAGTTGTGCTGAATCATTTACCTAAAGCACTCTTGTCTCCACCCTGTAAGTAACTAAATTACATCCTTCTATAAATTCAGCCTTTAAAATCTTGCTTTCCACTTCACTTTAATTGACAGTCACTGTGAAGCACTTTATGATACTTCATAAAAAGACATTATAGTGTAGAAATATTGCACTGCACTGTAAATTAAAGGGATTGGCCAGAGGAAAGAGGGGTTTTTGGTATAGCAGAGAATGGATTAGGCTTGAATAGAAACAAACCTATACCCAAAAGGAATGAAGCCCTTTCTAAAATAATGCCTCTTAGCCAGATGAACCAGTTAAAAGAACACATTACTGGTAATCATGGTGAAGAAATATTAAAAGTGTTTTCTAATTTCTATAGCACCATTCAGCTACTGGAGCCTATAAGTTGTTTTTACTGAACAGAGATCGATTCAGATCAAACACTGGATCTAGCCATTCCTAGATTCTACATTTACCCTTGTATTATAATGGTTTATATCAAATTAATATCCAAAGACTGGATTTGGATCCAAATTCTGTGTCTTAGCCCTGTCTCTACAAATTATATATCTAGAGCAAGATACACCCCTATTGCAAAAGAGCATCCATCTCTGTAATGAAATACAGCAGATATTAAATATCACCCAGCACATTGCATAAGAGTTCAGCAATGGTACAACAGTGACTGGCAGAGGTGTTTAGAAGAACTTGGTTCATTCAAAGGATACTTATCAAATCTGCACTTGAATATTTCAAGTCATCTCATGGCTTTCAGAAAGATTTTGCTGCTCCTAGACTGGGCTGATCACTGCACAGGAGAATCAGTGATCAGGAGATAGGGTGCCTAATTCACTAGTCCTTTATTCTAGAGTCAAATCAGTGTAAATCCACTGAAATAAAGTGAGTTGCACAACATAATCCCAACGTAACAGAGTACTGAATCAGACCCAGTCACTGGAACTTTATAAACTGGGGACAGCTGCTTACACTATAATTATTTTCATCCGGTTTTCCTTTGCAAAGTAATGAAGTCTCTGTTAATCCTGCCAGACTGGGTGAAATCAGAGACTTCCATAAACTTCTGTCTAAATGTAAAAAGAAAGACGATTTGAACATTCACATGAGCATTCATGTCGTTACTGTAACGAAGGTATGAGATGCAGAAGAGGCTGATTAGAAAGGCTAGCCTTTATTACCCACTCCAGTGTCATAACTGGATTCAGATTTACAAAAGGTTAATCATCCCATCATAAGTCAGAGGTCAGTAAACAGAGACTTCAGTAGTTATTCATATAATTACTATGTAAATGAAAATAAAGACCAACAAACAACTAGTGTTGTTCATTGCAGTTTATTCATTAATTCAGTATGGGTAAGTTACACTGGCTTATTTTTCAGCCCACTGGCTATATTTGATCTGCTTGAGGTACCCTGATTCTACCAAATTGAAGGGTAAACCCACTGATGAAAGCAAATTACATACAGGTCCCTATCTGTGCCAATCTACAGAGGTAATGAGCCATTACAGTTCACTGCCATTGACAGGTCTTTAGCTCAAACTGTGGCTGTTCATGTTCTTTCTTCCTGGAGGCCTCTGGCTCACCTGTTAGTGTGTCAGCCAAGATAGCAGCCAGCTTCTTACAATAGTGTTAACATTTAAGGCCTTTATATAGTTGTGAAGATAACCCACCAGGTATAATTAGATAGAGCCCTGCCCCTGGCAATTTGAAATAGCAGCTTTTTGATGTATAAACTACCCACTCAGCTCATTAGGGTATTAACTCTGGACTATGGTAATTCCCACCACTGAATCAGATTTTAGATTCATTTAGGTTTTGCAGTCCTAATTCATACTCATAGTTACTATGATAGTATACACAAATCAGCCAGCATAACCCACCAAGGGCAAGATCAGGAAAAGGCAGCTACAGTGTGGTACTAAAAGTTTACATATAATTTAGATTTTATACCACCTTACATTGTTTGAGAAACAGATATATTGCAGTTGAGTAGAACAACCCAGCCAGCCCCTTCTGGTAAAACAATGTTTCTACATCAGCACAGCTTTTATCAGCTTTTAACTACTAACTTTAGGGGAGTAAGTCATCCCTCAGCTCACTGATTGTTTAAAATAGGAGCATTTTATTAATCCATTCAGTAGCACAAGTTGTGGGGAGAGAACAGACACCAACCCCATCTGCCAAATCAGAGTGGGCACCAGTATAGCAACCTCCTCCCTTCCCCCTGGAGTAATTGCTGTGGCAGCAGTAGCTCTGTGCTGCCTGGCAGTAGGAATGAGGTGTGGGAACAGAGCAGCAGCAGCAGTCAGGACCTGAGTCCCCAGGCAGGTAAGACTGACCACCTTCTTTCCCTCTGCCCCAGCCCTTCCACTCCTGTTCTCCAGCACTTGGGACTACCTTCTCCCCCACCTCCTCCCCCCAGGGTGTAAGGGAGTTATACTCAGGGCATACAACTTGTTAGTTCCATCTCTGAATCCATTGCCCTAATCCAAAAGAAAACCTGTACAGTTTGCGTAAACCCGCTATCGCACAGTTTCTGCAGGACTACACTATACCCTGCTGGGACCACAAGCTGCTCACTAGGGCTGTCACGTGGCCTTTCCAACTCCAGTCCACTTCAAGAAGACAAAAGCACCTGAAAAGGATTTTACATACATGTTTTGATTGTGCACACTACATCGTCTTCTTTATGCCAGTATAACTGTGTGTACTCTAGAGAGTTGTACTTCTTTAAATTATAATTGTATCCCTTTCTAAACTGATATAGCAGCAGAAAAACTACAAGTATATAACCCCCCTCCTCCCCATGGTTCAGGATACAAAAGTAACTTTGCTGAAGGCCACATTCTTAGCACAGAGCCTATTGCAATATGCCTTGAAGTTAATGGCACTGGACCAGGCCCTTAATAATGCAGGCACAGCCTCCGTTTGATTCAGTATTGGACCTTCAAAAGGGAAAAGGGAACATCTGTTACCTTACCAAGTTTATATTTTATAAAATTTCCTTTAGGCAAATGTTCCTTTGGCCTGATCCTGAGAGGTATTAAGCACTTGCTTCTTGAAACCTATTCATATCAGTGGGAGAGCTCTACTGTGCTTTAGGAGCAGCTCCTGGGCCTAACTTTGCAGATTTTACCAATAGCCCATATGTGCAATACATCCCTCTTCCCCATACCCTGACAATCCTCTGTTAACAACTTATAGCAAAACCACAGAAGGAAGGAAAATGCAAGCTGTTTGTTTTTATCCAGTTTTGCATGAAACAGTCAAGGTGGCTACTCCCATCCAGTGAATAACCAATGTGGACACTGTATAAGTTCTATGAATCACTGGAGATGAAAAAGATTCTCTTTGTTTAACTACCCAAAAGGAAGCCACATTTGTGGCTCAGCAATGTATTTGCCTTTTATTAAAGAAATTAGAAACTTCTTCCCTCTCCAGTGGATATCATTATGAAAGCACACCTTAGCAAGAAGGGATTAACGATTGTGTAAATAGTGTGTTTTGCAAAGGGAAGGATCCCAAATCACCTCTAACCTTCCAAACACAAGCCAATAGGTTAATGCTCCCCAAACTTTTGATACCCGAGGCGCACTTCTTTTTTTCCTGTATTAAATTTGGTGGTACACTTCACTCACTGGTGTACGTCTATGTGCCAAATTGTGCCATGTGCCATGACACACTTCTGCCACTCTCCCCACACACTAGTGTCACAGGACATCTTTTAGAAACCACTGCAATAGTTTCTAGTCTTTAAAATACTGAGTGCCATTAATTTCCAATGTCTGTGCTTTGTGAATGAAATAGGCCAATGCTATAGTATAATTTTTAACTTTGTGGGTCATATTTTTTCTTCGTAAAGTATGTTTTTATTGAAGTTCTTCAACATGAAATATAGAGAAAGTATAGTCATGTTGGACTCCATGGAAAATAGAATTAAAGAAACATTGGGTGTATCCAGACATTCACTGATGCACTGCAGCTACTGTGCATTAAGTTTGGTACTTGAATAACCAAGTTCTAAGTCAATGCATAGTAACTGGCGCAACTGAGCAGTAGTGCTGGCGCGTGGGTTTTTATAGATGTTAACTGTGCAGTAACCTAATACTACTGCACAGTAGCGTAGTAGCACGGTGTTTTGCCCAGCACACTACTGCACAGTGTTATTAGGCTACTGTGCAGTTAGCATCTCATGTAGACATATCCACTGTTAACTTAAAATTTAGGTTGGTCTGTCAGTGCTTTAACATCTATTGTTAGCAATTGTGTCAGGCATTAGTTCTGATGTTCATTTACATCTGATGTTCATATATCCAAATGGTGAAAGAGGCACTTGGACTATATAAAAGAAACAATGACACTGATAAGAAGTTATTAGCCAGTTTCCATAATTTGGACATGGTCTTTCATAATCAGACAGTGAAAAGATATTAAAAATCCAAGCTATAAAAAAAAAAAAAAAAAATATGCAAAACCATATATAGGGTAGTGGATTTGAAACATTGCCAGGGTGACTTACTACATTTTCCATATCTGAAGCTACTTACAACTCCTTTTTTGCTCCCAAAATGAGTGGATTTCAGAGTGATTCTTCCAAGAATCAACTTGCTTGCTTTTAAACAATGTCTTCTTTAAGCTCAATATAGTTAATGGAAAAAAGCACTACATAATTACAGTAAATGTCTCCCTAGTTCTACTTCAATAAGTTTATATAATGTTAAATAGAACAGAACAGAATTATGATAACCCAATAACATGCAAGTGAAGTGATTTTTAAAGAGATACACCTTGAAATCTAGGCAGTTAAAAACTGGATGTGTTAAAACACACTATTTTTTTAAAAACTGGTTGCATTATTCTAGTTGGTATTGCCACCCTGATAACCAGTATCCGTAATTCAATAAAACAATCCTTGGCCTTTGGCTGTTTTTGACAAGTCCCAATGAATTAATCATTTCCTTGGAATATCCTTATAGATCATTATAACATAAATTCTAAATTTTGTCACTTTTTGGAGCAATCCCAGCAAATAATAAAAGTGTCTACTGCATTGTTTCTTACCCCTTACATTGTTATAATGGGATATTTTGATCTGCAAAATTGTTTCTGTTAAAAGTTGGTACAGACTTTTGGTATACTATAAACAAATAAAGGAGCACTCTGCTTGAGCACTAATTCCCTTTAACCACTAGATGGCATTCACTTAAAAATTATCAAGGATCAAGTACAGTAACTGACTGTAGAATTTTCTGAGAGAACAATAACTCTCCTTTTGAATACCAGGACAGTTGATGTACATAAGAATTCAAAACTTGCTTTCTTGTCCCCTCTATACAGAATAAAGCAAAAAGTTTCAATGCAGAGCAAAGTAAAATGAAACCATAGCTTGATTTTATAATCTGTCAGTCTTGGTTTATTAATGAGGACCATGTTGGGATACTGTATATTCCATCAACATTTATAAATTCATAGTTTCATTGCAGCTCTTGGGATCTGAAAACATGGAGGCAGTCTTTAATGCAGTAATTTAATTCAGAACTTTAAGGCCATTTTTCTTGGTATGGAAAACCTAATGGTATAACATCCATTTTGAAGGAAGAAATAAGTACTTTTCATTAGCTGGATGCAATAGTTTTGATACCAACTGTTGCAGGATACCTCAGTGCCTGCTCCTAGAGAGTAGAAACTGCCAGGGAGAGAGAGCCCTGGCAGGACTTAACGAGCACAGCTGCGGGTTGCTGGACCAACTAAGGGGAGCCAGCTGCCTGTAGGAGGCAGGGCCTGGCCCTTCCCTAATAAAGCCGAGGGCGGAGGCCGGGGGGGCAGTCCCCTGCCAGTAGCCGGAGAGGCTGGAGCTCCCTCAGCCAAGATATGGGAAGAAGCCTGACTTGCAAGTACAGCTCACGATGGCCGAGAGGATTGGGCACTATGGTTTAGCTAGGGGGCTTTATGGTTGCGTTATAGCCAGGAGGCTCGAGTTTATGTTCGGCTTTGATATTACAGCGGAGGTTTGGGTGAGGCTGTAGGAGTTGGAGGAGGCCTCATAGGGGGGGCTCACGGTAAAGTGGGGCCCCCGGTGCCAGTGAGGGCACACTAGGCCCCGAGAGTTGCAGGGCAGAGTTGTGGGGTCAGTTAAGAGGAGCGGCTGAACCTCATAGGGACCCCAGAGGGGTGGGGCTCCAGCGCCCGCGAGGGCACAGTCCAGCGCCCGGTGGGCGCATTATCTGTATAGGGACCCCAGAGAGTGTGGGGTGCCCTAACGCTAAGAGGGTGCGAGCGCAACCAGTGGGTTGCGGGTGCAACCAGTGGGTTGTGGGCGGGGAATATAGACCCCGGGTTGTATGCGGGGTACGTAGACCCCGGCCCCAGAGTGGGGCAGCATTGAGAAGCCCAAGGCAGACACGGCGAGCCTCAAAGAGGGGGGAGCGCCATATTGGTCTATTGAGAAGCCCGAGGTGGGCATGGCAAGCCCCAAAGAGGGGGAGCGCCATATTGGTCTATTGAGAAGCCCGAGGTGGGCATGGCGCCCTAGGAGGGGTGATTACTGACGAGCCCGAGAGGGGCCATACTGAGCCCGAGAGGGGCAATATTGAGGAGCCCGAGCAGGGCGATATTTAAGAAGCCCAGAACGGGTGTGGCGAACCCGGTAATAGGCCTGCACCGTAAGGGAACCCAGGACGGGGGCAGGGTGCCGCGGTGGACCCCGACGGAAGGGGTTAGTGGCACAGCGCCCCAGGAGAAGGGCAAGGTGCTGCGGTTGTCCCCTGAAAAGGGGATAGCAGCACGGTGAGCCCGTACCAGAGAGGGTATTAGTGCAGTGAGCCTAGAGGACCGGTGGACCGAGAGGGCGTCCCCGAGGGGACTACCCTATTGTAGAGAAAGCCCGGGAAGCGGGCATGCAGACCAGACAACGTCTTTCCCATCAGCGAGGCTTGGGGCGTGGTATTAGTGGCTGGGGGGGGGGCCCCGTGGCCCCAAAAGAGACCGAGCCCATAAGGCTAGGGTGCTTGGGGAGCACCTATCATACCGGGTGACCACAGGAGTCCGGGAGAACCGTGGGGACAGAGGTCCCAAGTAGCCATGCCCAGGGAGTCATAGGCAGCCTCCCAAACTTATATATAAACAGCAAAGACGCGGCGGGGGAGAATAAGAGGGTGTCTTGGGCCAGCCTTGACACGGAGCGAGGGACCTCGAGGAGATCACGGCCCTCCCAGAGGACCCTGCCGTGACACCAACAAATGTGCACAGTACAAATAACAGTCTTCTCTCTGCATTTTAATTCAGATCCTAAATAGACCCTATCATGTCAATATGTCCCAAATTTAGGACAAGTTACTGGAAAACACTATAAAGAAAATACTGAGATGATACATAGATATGTCTTGATGAAACTCTCCAGGCTAGAAGACTTAGCCTGCTAATCTCTCTCTGATGCGGTCTCCTTTTCCTTCCCTCTCCTTTTCACAGCCCTACTAGATAGGTTTCTCTCTTGTGATTTAGATGTTCCCATCTAGTTGGCCATCACCTTTCTTCCCCTTTGGGTTGGTGGATCTTATGAGGTGAAGTCTTTTCCCACTGGTCTCCAAGACACTTAACTAAGCAGCTCTCTATAGGGCCCAGGGATACGTATTAGGACCCACTTAAATGCAACTCAAATACACAGGGGAACTTACTTCCCCTGGCTATCACTCCCTCACCTGGGAGCACCAAATGAATAAAGGAAAAACAAAGGAACAGGTTCCTCCCTCTGTTTTAGTACGCATTCTAGAAAGAAAAAAAATTGAGTCCTGGGTTTGAAAGTCCTGCTCAGCTTCTTGTAGCTGGCTAAACCCTGGGGACTGTTTACCCAGACAGTCGACCCCAAGTAGAAGGGATAGGGGCCTAGTGAGAGACCAGGAAAGCCCTGGGAGAGGGGCTGCTGTGGAGCTAGATGAGCCCTGAGAGAAGAGTTGGACGTGTGAGAGACTTAGGGAAGGACCTGGGTGAACCCAGTGAATGTGGCAGAGCATGGGGCCTGTTGAGTGGCCTGAATGAGACCAAGCATGTTCTCTTCTCTCAACCCAGTCATGGTAGGAGGACTTGCAGAGGACAGAGGAAGTGCTACAAGGACACCCTGAAAGCATACCTTAAGAAGGGCAGCATCAACCTTACAAACTGAGAAGTGCTGGCTGGTAACAGATCTCAACAGTGCTGCATCATACATCAAGCTACAGTCCACTTCGAAGAGAACTGTCTCTCTCAGGGAGCTGAGAAATGGCAGAGGAGGAAGCAAAGTGCACAACATCCTGGCCAACAGCTGTCGGCCAGGCATCACCTGTCATATCTTTAGAAAAACTTGCAGAGCATGGATTGGACTGTTCAGCCATCTTAGAACTCACCAATAATCCCCCCTCCCCCCTGGCAGACACCATCCTCATATCAAGGGGTACAGCCAAAGAGTCCTTGTCTTGCACCCATAAGTCTCAGATGTCATTCTGTGCTGTTTTACTGAGCCTATGAACTTCAATTCATCAGCCTCCTGGATACAAAAAAAAATAATGGACTAAATATAGACATTGGATTGATGACACATTATACCTGCCTAACATCCAACTACCCAGCTACATTCATTCCCCTTCTCTCCCCCACAATCCCAGCCTGTCTTTCACCCAATGACTCCTCAATTTACATCTTCACTGACTGGCTTTCTTGCATGCACACCAGCCTCTGGCCTCTTTACTAGTCATTCCATCCAGGAAGAGCGCACACAAACTGCAGATGCTTCCTCAGCCTGATGAAGGGTTTTTATACCCAAAAGCTTGCAAAGAAGAATTTTTCCAACTATTTGAGCTGGTCTAATGAAAGATACCATATTCACCCAAAGAACCTTGTTTTACTGATTATGAATTTGTTCAATCAAGTCCTCCTTTGTTTCTTTTCATTTTCCTGTTTAGGCAGCTGTAAACACAAGAGCATTGCTTGCAGAAATCCTTCGCACTCAGCTGAATTTGTTTTTATAGAATTAGAGTCCTTTGGTATTGTTATTCTTGCACTAACAGCCAGCTCATGCTACATGAGTCCTAACTTACCCTTGACCTCTTTAATAAAGGGAGAAGTGGCCTGAGACCCAGAAATATCATCCATGTTGTCTCCTAAGCAATTGCATGACGGTCTCTGACGTGTTGTGTGCACCTGTCAGTGAGCATCAGCTCTTGTCTTCTGCA
The DNA here is from genome assembly GCF_000455745.1 of Alligator sinensis. Taxonomy (NCBI): domain Eukaryota; kingdom Metazoa; phylum Chordata; order Crocodylia; family Alligatoridae; genus Alligator; species Alligator sinensis. The sequence continues at coordinate 3,081,580 of NW_005841933.1, forward strand.
CTCATTTGCTCACTGTTATCTGGTCTAAGTGTTGTATTCCCATGCATTACAAAAGTCCCAAGAGGGACTGTCCTCTTGAAAAACATATTTTGATAAAGTGTTTTACTGCTCATGTTACAAATATGCAACATAGTGGGATGTAATAAATTCTACATAGGAGCTGGACATTTTGGGATCAAGAAACTGATTTGAAATGTGAGAAATTGAGGTTCAAATCCTGGCTTTGCCACAGGCTTCCAATGTAGTTATCAGAAGTTTATATCTAAAAAGTTTGCTGGTCTCAGTAGGCATCTCTGGACACTACTATACTGCAAATAATTAAGTAATGTAGATTCATACATTGTTAGGGGCTGGAAAGGGCCTTGCAGATCACTGGGTCCTGCCCCACCCCCTCTAGGTAGGAAGACAACTAGGGTTACGTGACCCCAGAGAGATGACTGTCTAGTCTTTTCTTGAAAACCTCCAGGGTAGGTGACTGCACTGCCTCTGGAGGAAGTTTATTCCACAGTCTGGACACCTTGACTGTGAAGGAGTTTTTCCTGGTATTAAGCCTGAAGCAGTCTTCCAGGAGTTTATATCCATTGATCCTGGTCTTTTCCAGGGGTGCCCTAGTGAACAGTTGTTCACCGAGCTCCTGATGCACTCCTCTGATATAGCAGTAAGCCGCTATCAGGTCCCCTCTCAACCTTCTCTTCTTTAGGCTAAAGAGGCTCAGGTCCCTCAGCTTTTCCTCATATGGCTTGCCTTGCAAGTATCTAATCATATGGGTGGCTCTTCTCTGGACCCTCACAAGTTTTTCCATGTCCTTATTGAAGTGCAGCACCCAGAACTGGACACAGTACTCCAGCTACAGCCTCACCAGTGCTGAGTACAGTGGAAGTATCGCTTCCTTAGTTTTATATAAGATACATCAGTTGATGCATGCTAAGGTGTTATTTGGCCTGCCAACCACCACCTCGCACTGACAGCTCATATTCATGTGATGGTCAATCGTTACCCCTAGGTCCCTTTCCGCCGTGGTGCAAGTCAAGTTGCCTGTATGTATGTTGAGGGTTGTTTGCCCCCAGGTGGAACACCTTACACTTGGAAGTGTTAAACTTCATCTGGTTCTGGTCTGCCCAACTCGCGAACCTGCCCAGGTCCGCCTGTATCTGCAACCTATCTTCTGATGTGACCACACTGCCCCATAACTTGGTGTCATCCATGAACGTGGCCAGTGAGCTTTTCACTCCCCCCACCCAAATCATTGATAAAGATGTTGAAAAGGACTGGCCCAAGCACAGACCCCTGAGGTGCACCACTGGCCACTTTGCACCAGGAGGACACAGATCTGTTCATGAGAACTCTCTGGGTCCTACTCTGTAGCCAGTTTCCCACCCACTGAACTGTTGAGCAGCTGAGCCCACAATCTTCCAGTTTTCCCACAAGGATATCATGGGATACTAGATCAAAAGCCTTTTGGAAGTTTAGGTATACAACGTCTACCTCATCTCCCATGTCCATGTGGCAAGAGACCCGGTCGTAGGAGGAGATGAGATTGCTAAAACAAGACCTACCCGTGACAAAGCCATTCTGGCTGTCATTCAGAAACTTACCTTCTGCAAGCGTATCACACATAGAGACTTTAATGAGCTTTTCCAGGATTTTCCCTGGGATCCTTCATGAGTTAGGCTGATTGGCCTATAGTTGCTCGGGTCCTCCTTCTTCCCCTTCTTTAAGATGGGCACAATGTTGGCCCTTTTCCAATCTTCAAGGATCTTTCCCCTGTGCACCACAAATTCTGAAAGAGCTTTGCCAGGGGTTCTGCAAGGACCTCAGCCAGCTCCATCAGCACTCGGGTGAAATCCATCTGGTCCTGCTGACTTATAAATGTCTAGCTTTTCTAGTTGGTATTGTACCCGCTCAGCATCCACAGTGGGGAGGCTGTCATTCCCGGCATGCCCCTTATGAGCCTTATCTTGCTTGTCTTTCCCTTTGGTCCGGGGAAATACTGAAACAAAGTGGGCATTCAGGAGTTCAGTTTTTTTTTCCTGATATTAAGGGGATATATTCTCAGTAACTCAAAGATTATAAATCCAGAATGGATCACTTTGATCATCTGTGTAACCTCACTTATAACAGAGACCATAAGACTTCCCTGAACTGTTTCTTGTTTGGCCTAGAGATGTCATTTAGAAAAAAATCCAATCTTGATTTAAAAATCTGTGTCAACCTTTAGAAAATTCTTTTGGTGGGTAATTATCCTCACTGTTAAAAATATATATGCTGTATTTGTAGTCTGAATTTGTCTGTGCACTAACTTGTCTATAGAATACTAGCTCTTCCATATTCATTTTAAAATAATTTTCCAGATAAAAATTTCCTGGAGCCTGGACCTCCTTTCTAACAAGTTTTTCTTCTTCAGCCATTTCATCTTCCCACTGCACAAGCTAGTCTAGGGCCAGACTCTTAGATGGTATAATTTGCCATAGCTCCATGGGGAACATCTGGTTCACTCAGTATATTTTCTAAGATGAAATAAAACATTTTCAACAAATTTAGCTTTATATAAACTTACTTGTTTACTAGAGCTGCATCCCTCTTCAGCTGTGAGAAAGCAGTTTGGTTTAAATGGAAAAGTAACAAATAAAGACCCCACTGGAAAAGTGGAAATGGAAAAGTAACAAATAATTCACCTATGCACAAGCACTTGCAAAGCTAGGACACAGGGTAAGAGGAACATTTTTTGTGGGGACATCATATTTAAAGTAATGGCCACACAGCAGTGGTTATGAAGATGTGAATGCAGTTCTTGTGGAGACAGAAATCAAGAACTGGACATGCATTAATTCTAGTAATTTTCTTTTGTTGTTGTCGTTTTGTTTTTATATAAAACTTCCTGATGTTACTGCAATAAACTAGATCTGGGCTCATCAGACTGATTGTCAGAAAAATTATAGGAATTTAAAATTAATTAAGAATACATACACACACAGGTAATTTACTGTAATTCCTCACTTTCACTGTTTTAAATTCTGTAATTTCATTTATTCAGCACACCACTTCCAGCATTACAGGCATTCTGCTATCCCAAAGCTATTAGGCATTAGAAAATGAGTTTTCAAGAGTGACTAAGAGAATTAAATACCCAGTTCCTATGAAAGGGTGCCTAACTGCCTTTAAAAATCCTTTCTTAGAACTTTTTGAATTATAATCATTAGACATGGGCACTGTAGGATACAAAGTCTGTCTTGACATGCAAATGCTGGGGTATTTTAAAATAAAAATTGCGGCTTTTAACTGTTTGATGGGTCATTAATTGAATAGCACAATGCTCTAGAGCAGAAGTTCCCAAACTTGTTCTTATTGTATACCCCCTTCCAGATTTATCAGCTCTCTATGCATCCCTACCAGCATACATTTTATATTTTAACCCCTTAAAGGCCAATTATTATTATTATAATAATGAAAATTAAATCTACCATTGCCCAATTTCTCCCGCATACCCCCAAGAGATGTACTGTGTACCCCCATGGGTATACATACCACAGTTTGGGATCCCCTGCTCTATAGCCTCTGAATCAAATGCATGCCATCATTATTTATCTAATATGTTTCCACCAAAACTGTAGTGTTCTAACTATTTAACTTTCAGGAACTATGGCAAATCATTGGAGCACTGGTCTCATTTAAAAGTCCAATCTTTCCATTACTTGCTGAAAGTCTGGAATTGTGGACAACCAGAGAAAGGATTTTAGAGAAGAAAAGATTAAACTCTCTTCTTTCCGAGACATTTGTCTTTCTTTTTTGTTTTCCTTAATCTTAAAAGGAAAGATGCATCTCGACTGAAAACACATATTTGTGCTTAGAAGTGGAAAGTGTAAAAGAAAGTATATCAACATTATTTTTAAGGGTATATACATGGACTATCATAAACTAATACAGTGCAGCTCATTATGGAGTGCAACGGAAACTTTTTTAGTTGTATACAGCAACAGAAAAAAAAAAAAACAAAACCAAGATAGAATTAGAATTCCTCTTTACCTCCTACCCTAAACTAAGTATAGCTCAGAAGAGTTCAGGTATGCAGCCTATAACCAGCTGAAATCCCAAGTCTAGTAAACACCTGTGAGTTAACATCGTATTTGCTAGAAATGCTGTTTTGAGATCCTAAACAATCTTACATCAGTCCACCGATATCACATAGAAATGCTTGAGAGAGAGAGAAAAATTGGTTGTGCCTCTCGCCCAAAACTTATCAAACCAAAGTTCAAGTAATTACTGATCTGGGGTACCTAACGTAGGTAGTTCTTAAAGTGACCCAGTTTTCAGAAACTACTGAGAACCTCTTTTGAATATCAAGCGTATCCACATTGAGGCACTAAAATTATTAGTTACTTTCTATAATTTGGGGGGCAGTTCCAGTGCCCTCTAGCAACAAGTTCTGGAGTTGTTTGGTACTGATGGCTGCATTCTGACTTAATTTGGGTGTATTCCATCCAGCTATTAAGAAGTTGTGTGGTTGCTTAATCTTGCAAAACCTAAACAAATCACAGATGTAGTTTTATTGCCTAAGTTACACATTATGTAAAACTGAATTTCCCTAGCCCTACTTGTTTCCTCTTCCACCTTTTCCTCATTGCCCTCTCTCTTTCTCCAAGTTCACTTTTTATGCACTGACATATAATCCCACAATAGCACAGACTGATTTTACTTAGATGTTGTTCATATACAATTTTTGAATGAGTGACATGCCATCTTTATCACTGAGGCTAGTTTGCTAAAACATCTCAAATTACTGTGATTCTAGATAAACCAAAACATTTAAATAATCTATTCCTTTGTAACGGTCATGGGATGGGGTCCTTAAGGATGGCCGTGTTACCCTTAAAGCCTCTCGACTGTGCCAATTCAGCCCGATGGGCACCCTCTATTCTCGCCCACCGCGTCTTGCTGGAATAATTGATATAGGGAGGCTGCCTTTAAGCCTATCTGAGCACGGTCCTGATGGATTTCCCTGGGCACCATAAGTCCCGTTTCAAAATAGATGTCCCTGGACACCCCAGCCTTATGGGCTAGATGTGTGGCTCCAACTGCCCCTTTACCAAGCCTGAAGCCTCGCAGATATGGTACTGGCATTGTCTTGACTAGGCCTCATTATAATTCGGCCCCTTGTCCGCACTGGGCTCTCCACCGCCCCGTCTCTGCGCCCAGGCTCTCCGCCACCCTGTCTCTGTGCCCCCTCAGTGCCAGGGTCTGTGCACCCCAAATGCCGTGCCCTCTCTGGCGCCGGGGTCCCCATGCTGCCATGGGCCCCCCAATGAGGCCTCCTCCTTCCCCAAATAGCCTCACCCAAACCACCGGTGTTATGGAACAACAAACAAAACACAAGCCCCTGGGCTATAACATAATACAAAAGACAAGGGTGTGCTCTGCCCCTTTAAAAGCATCGAACTTCATCCCTGGCACTAAGTATCTAGTGATCAAGGGTACCTGCGGAGCTCATGGAGGCCCATTAGCCCTGGGTGCAGCATATTAAGCCGTTGGTGCATCACTGGGTACTTCTTCCCTGGAGGCTCCTTCCCCTCTGGCTACCAGCAGGGAACTGACCTGTCTGGTCCCAGCCCTAGGGTTTATATGGGCCTAGGGCCCTGCCTCTTCTGGCCAGCTAACCAGGTGCAGGTGCGGCCAATTCCCTCATTAGCCAGTTATCACGGCAACCTGCACCTGGGCTCTTATCTGGCTCTTTGTGTTCCCTCCCCGGGCAATCTCTGCTCTAAGAGGAGCAGGCACCTTAGTGCCCTGTGACAGTAACCTTGAGGGTAGACTACTACAGTGTGGGCACTCTATGTGTGGCTGCCCATGACAGTGGTGTAACTCAGGCAGGAAACCTAGAGCAGCTGCCCCAGGTACCAGCTTGGGGGGAGGGTGTACAAAAAAAATGGCAGCTGCTGGCAACAAAATGATCACCATCATGCCAGTGGCATGGTGGCAACCAAAAGTCACAGCTGCCCCTGTGCTGTCGGTGCCCAGCCAACTTGCTACACTGCTGACCCTTGCTGACCATTCAGAAGCTGGAGCTGGTGCAGCATGTGACCACATACTTTCTGATGGGGGTGGGTCACCAGGAGCACATAACTCCAGTGCTTCAGAGTCTGAACTGGCTTCCAGTAGCTTTGTGGGTATAAGTCAAGGTGCTAGTTTTGATCTACAAGGCCCTAAACAGCTTGGGCCCTACATAGCTAAGGGACCTCCTTCTCCCTTATGTTCCACTGAGATCAGCTAAGAGCTACTTCCTGCAAGTACTATTAACGCACCAGGTTTTCTTGTTGAAAACATAGGAGGTCATTCTCAACAGTCACTCATCAGCCTTGGAACTCCCTTCATCTTCAGGTCCACTGGAGTCCAAGCCTGGACATCTTTCATAAAGCCCTGTAAGCTCTTCCTATTTGGACAGGCATTTAGTAAACAAGGCTAGGCTAGGCTAGGGGATTATCTAGTGGGGTTTTGATTGATAAAAGCAAGCAGACTAATAAAATTAGATATAAGTTACTTTGTCCTCTTGTTCATTACCTTATTTTAGAAGTTATTTTATTCTCTTAGTGTAAACCTCCATGAGTCTTTTTTGGAAAGGGCAGTATATAGAGCTAATAAATAAATAAATGGTCATTCATTCCTGGAAGCTCATAGACAAGTGAGAATGGCACATAGACAACTGAGAACTCAACATTTGTTCTAGTCTTACTTTCACCTTTCCATCATTGCCAGTGATGCCCTTCTCCCCACTCATAAAAACATCCTTATTAAAATTGCTCAATGAATTGGTATCATGGATACCATAGCTCATGAAGGGAGGACATCCTACTTAGAGTAACCCAAACCCATGTACAGAGTGTGCCTTTTTCACATGCAATTTAGTTTTTTAAAGGAGGGACATACACCCCATTTAGTGGTTATTAGGTATTTCCCAATTTAAGGAATTTCTTGATCACAACTGAGTGACAATATGTCATTACAGAGTCATGAATATTTTTCAAATGCAGCCCTGTGGAAGACTTAGCTTTGCAACAAGTCACAGACCACATTTTAGACCTCATAGTAGGACATATTCAAATCTATATGCTGAATATTCACCACTAGCAATGTGGGTTCTGTTTCCAGTTTTGCCACTGCCAGGCTGTGTCACTTTCATAATTTGTTTAATCTCTTTACAGGGATATCTTTCTCGTCTAGAAAAAAGAAAGTGTAATAATATTTGTCTACCTTACAAAAGGACGCTAAGTTTCAACTAATTAATGTTAATAGAACACTTGGAGGTCCTCACCTGAAAGATGCTATGCAGATGCAAAGTAGATACTGTTGCTATTTAGTAGGGATGAGCCTCAACCAAGACTGGATCCAAAAAATTTTCTATAATCAGCTAAACCAAAAATCTGCCTTCTGAGCACTGCCACTGTTGGTGATTCAAAACAATGGATTCAGAGCTAAATTTCTGTAAATTCTGTGTGTTTGGAGGCAGCATTTCTAGGGACATTCAAACAGTGAATTCTAACACAATGCAGATCAAGAGTTTTGGTTTAGGCCTATCCTAACCTTGCTGTATATACTTTTATTTTTTGCAAGCAATATTAATTTTTAACAAGACACCTGTGGCTGGATCTTCAACTCACATATAATATGTTAGCTTAATGGAATTCAATAGAGAATAACAGGTTATACCATCTGAGGATCTGGCACATAAGGTTTGCTTTGACCTTCATTAAAAAAAGCAATATAATATGAAGTAATGTCAAAATGGGGTTTAATTGCTGATAGGATGATAGAGTTTAGATAGTAAGCAGAGCATGCTGCTTTATGATAGCTCCCTTGCAATATATTTACAACACAATGATACGCTGCACATAAAAGTTTAATAGAACTTGCATGAGACTCTACCCAGTGACATACATTGTCTGGTGGTTAAACCTCTATTTTAATGAGGAAGTCTGCCAGAATAATCACATTTGCAGTGCACATCAGTATGACCTTCTGCATTCAACTGTAATCTGGTGCCCATGGATGTTACAAGTATTGCAGATTTCTGTATATGGTGTCTTTTTTCTGCATGTTGGGGCCAAGATCTGGTTGCTGTTTGAAATGTAACTTTTTAATTTAATGACCTCTGTTCATAAAAAGTCTCTTTCATTGTATAAGCAAAAAGAAAGAGGAAATGCCTTTGCTTTGAACATACAGCCTCTAGATTATACAAATGACTTAAAATGTATGTGATTTTAAATGCATAGGCTAGCTGCATATTCACATAAAACAGTTGAACCAGGCAGTCTTGTGATCTAACCATCATATATTCTGAGAAATACAACAGGACATCAAAAGTATGCTCTGCAGCATTTTTTTGCTAATGGCATTACAGGAAATCTGGGTTCTCTAAGGAAAGAAATGGAATAAAAGCAAAAAATGTCCATTTCGGGGTGGAATTTTTCAGCTCACTCATTGGCCTGCTCCAGTGCAAGTCAATGGGAATTTTACTGCCAGCTTCTAAATAAATTATTTAGCATTCGAATGGGGTTTCTGGAAATGTTCAACCCCAGCCTAAATCTGCCACACTGAAATCATTGGTAAAACCCTACATCACAGAATAATAATAATAATAATAATAATAAATCAACAGTTCAGGAAGATAGCTTTTCTGTCCCTCACAGCTTACCTCAACAGGAAACTGGATTATCTCTTCATCTACCAGTGAGAAATCAAGATTAATTTTACTGTGGTGCAAATGTTATCTAAAATCCAAATATAGGACTTGGTATCATGCATGTACTGTAAAGCACATAATGAATGTCAGTGCATTACTCCTTTTTATCAAAAAAATCTTATAGCCTTGGCAAATCAGACTGCCTTTCCATCAAAGAGTGTAAGGGCTACATATAAATATATATATCCAAGTTGTGTGTCTCCCAAGCATACTTGTAAACATGCCACAGCACATTATGTTTTATTTCTCAAGGGCTGTTGTTCCTATTCATTGAATCTTTTAGCACCGGTATAATTAACAGTTAAAACTGGAAAATGTTCAGAGTATTTCAAGTGCATCAAGAATTCATTGAAACGTTAGCATTCTTTGTAGTTTAAGAAAGAAAGTTAAAGACAGATTCTCCCTGAAAATTTCTGGCTTCCAATTAATGTAGCTGCTCTGGACATTTCAGGTCCCATCATTTTGTTGATGAGGGAGTTGTGTAATTAATATCACCCATTTTTATAGAACAATCAGTTTTCATAGAAATACTGGTGGCTTTAAACGTGCCTATGTATATACTATGCATATGGAAGTCTATCATTGATTACACATACCAAAAGCTTATGTAAAGCCAATAATAAAGAGGAAGGCACTAAGGAAATGAATGCTTTGCCTTATTCAAGCATATAAATTGCACAGCTTGCGTGATTTAAAAAAACTGTGATTCTTGTTGGTCCTTTCAAATACTGCATTAAATACTGTATTTTCTCACATACCACACCTCTGGGAGAATGGAGAAAGAGAGATTTTTCAGCATTATGGCTGTATAGAGAAGGACAGAGTCTAATCTGCCTCAATTCCAGGCAAAAAATTAGCGCCCCCCTCCCCCCCAGATACACCTCCCCCGCCAATTTTGGTGGCTACTTCTAGGGAAATAGGTATGTGCGGTAAGCAAGTAAATATGGTATTTATGGCCCACTGCCACCACAGTTGTCAACTCAAGAGCATGTTACTTCAAAGTAACAAATCAGGTGGGAATGCCGCATGCATTCCTAGACCTCAAAAAGCAGAAATCCATGATTGATTTTTCAGAGTGGGAAAGTTTAAAGTGCAACAGAAAAATTTGTGAGCATGTCCTTGTCAGAGAATCACTATCAATGATAAAGGTTTGTTTCACAGTCCAATAAACAAAAACGTGCAATCAGCATATTTTCAATTGACAGATATAGGCTGGTGAGAATAGAGCCACTGTAAGGAGCTAACCAAGCTTCAGTTTCAAAGTTCATAAATATTAAGATTGCAGGAGTTTCAAGGACCCAACAGCCCATTTTATGCCATTACATGGATTAGCTTTTGTGACGCCTTTGATCTTATGAGTTTTTTGCTTGTATGCTCACCTCTCCCAGAACTGACATCTTCCTCCCTCCTCTTTCTGCCCTTTCCTTCTGCTTTTGTATTCAAAATTTTTGTCTCCTTATACATAGCTTTGAACTCCTTTGATATGAACTTCAGCCCACAGAAGCTAGTGCTAGATATATCTATCTACTTTGGTTAATCTATAAGGTGCAAATCTCTCCTGCCTTTGGCCTAACAGGACACGCCTACACAAGACGTTTACTGCACAGTAGACAAACTAGCTCCACAGTAAGCATCTCATGAATACACACGAGGCCCTATTAGGCCATGGAAAACTAACTCAGCAGGGAAGTACTTGTAAATACAAGTACTATTCTACTGCAGAGTTTTTTACTCTACAGCAGTGCACATGTAGACGCTGATGCAGCTGGCTGGGGCACAAGGGTGCTTCAGTATGTGGGCTGCCTGCCAGCTAGGCTTGCACTGGAGCACCCTTGTGCCCCAGCCAGCCCCTCTGCAGCATGCTGAGCTGGGCTGGAGCAGCCTTGGGCTGGCAGGCTGGCCCCCAGGCCTCCTACTAGCCAGGGCTGCTCTGAGCCAACTCAATGCGCTGTGGTCCCTGGCACACGTTCAAACAGCGTGCCCGGGAGCAATAAACTCTGGCGTGATATGCATAACCAGGGCAGCAGTCCTGGGCACTGACCTGGGTGAGGCACAAAAATAACAGCCGATGTCAGCCAGCTACACCTTTGCCAGCAACCAGCAGCTGTTGCTTTTGGTGATACCATCTGTGCCACCACTACTCAGGGTGCTGCCCTATTATATCTTGATGCATAGCACCCTGTATATGTCTAAAGCCTGTTTTATCAAATCTCAGGCAAGCCAAGAGATTTTTTTTTAAAGGTATTTTATATCCCATTGCACATACGTGCATTTCTGCAATGAAACCACCCACTATCAGGAGCCAAATATGTATTATCATGACAAGCTATATGTAAAACGCTTTCATCTGGAAAAACTCCAAAGCACTTTGTAAAGCATCTTGCAGATTAGAAACCAGTAGCAATCAACTTGTGATGCTTGGAAATACAGCCACCACTGGAATGAAATGTAGCAACAATATAAGTGTGCAGCAGCATTACACAGTCATTTGAAAATTAAATAGAAAAATATCGTTGCAGTAGCATAGCTAAGGTGGGGCAACCAGGAAAATAGGTATGTGCGGTACCTTTGGGCACCACTGACTGTGGAAAGGTGGAGGGGTGGACAAAAATAGCAGCTAACTTGTGTGCTGCCACTGCCAAGTGCTCAGAAGCACCTAGAAACTCCTCTGTTTGTTTCAACCACATGGAAGTTGTGGCAGATAAAAAAAGATCCACTTACAAATATTAAGAATTTAGTCAAAGTCCTTTGCTTTAGGAAAAAGGCCCCCTGCTCCACCATGGACTTCCTGCATTACCTTTGGCAAGTCACTAAGTGACTTAGTGTTCCAGGGTCCAGACTCCTGAAAGTTAGGGGGTGAATTATTAAAGTGCCTAACCTTCAGGCACTAGAGTGAGATACTTAGGCTTTCTATACAGTGCTGTATTAGGTGTGTGAAAATGGATTACAAAACAACCAGCATGTTGAGCAGGGAGCCACCTGAAATCTGCACATTATGTAAATACCTACCAAAATTGAACAATAAGCTAATAATTGAAAACTGTGCTGCCTGTGGGATTTACATACCAGGGTTAGGTAGTAGGTGAGCAGGTGATTTCAAGATCAGGGCCTAACTCTGACATTAATATCCAAGTCCTTTTTTGGATTTGGCCCCTAGTCTCTCTGTATGTTGGTTTTCATCTGTAAAATGGAGCAATTGCACTTCTCTACTTCCCAGTAGAGCTATAGGGATAAACACATTAAAGACTGAGAGGTGCTTAAGTACTATCATAATGGAGCCATCAAAGTGCTTTAGAAAGAAACTGTAATAAAATAGTAGCACATTATCAGGACCTCAGCTCTGCTTCCTCAGGCTTTTCCATGGCAAGCTTTTCTTCTGCAAGAGGGGTAGATTGTAGAAGGCAACTTCCTCATCAGGCATATTTTTTTTCTTATAGCCTCTGGGTAAATTCTCAGTAAAAATTAACATTATCTTTTAATAAAACATTTGTCTACAGAAGCCAGTGAGAAACCAAACACTGTTGTTACAACTCATAGCAATGGCCAAGGTATTATTGACTAGTGTCAGATAGAAAGATGACCAAATTTCCTTGCTTAAGCAAAACGTTTGAACAAACTGATTGGTTTTTGTACCATTCCTAAAGGGAAACATTATTAAACTCAAGAAGAACAACAAGAAGCCAGAGTTAAGGATACTTCATCAAAGACCTATTTTCTTCTGGTTCCCATTTAAATCTAGGACAAAGAATGAGGTTAAAGCCCTCTTAAAGTCTGTAAGTAACACATCATAGCTTCTGCTAAGAGCAAGGAAGTGCATTTACTCAATTGACAAAAAGTTGTAGATGATCATTTGAGCTGTTGAATGCACCAACACAAGGAGGGGGAAAATGTTCAGAAGTGTCCAGCATCAGCCTAGCGCTGTTCTCACTGGGTGCATCTACATGAGACATTTACTGTGGAGTTGCCTAATTAGCTCCTCAACAAAATGTCACCATCTACACATGTGGTGCTATTAGGATGGAGTAAACTAACTCACTTTTTAATTAACTAATTAACTTTCAGTGTGGGGCTGCCTGCTGGCTAGCCCCACACTGAACCACTCTCATGCCCCAGTCAGCCTCTCCGCAGCACACTGAGCTGGGTTAGAGCAGCCCTGGGCTGGCAGGCTGACCCCCAGGCCCCCTGCCAGCAGAGGCTGCTCCACCTTGTCTCAACGTGCTGTGGTCCCGGGCACATGTGCAAACAGCACACACAGGAACAATAAACTCCAGGGCAAAATGCAGCAGAGTTTATTCAATCTCCTTAATAGCATGTGTAGACATGCCCACTGAAGTCAAAGTCAGTTCTACCGAGATATCAGATAACTGCTATTGACTTTACAAGGAATTGCATGAGTGTATTTGAAGACATTAATAGTCCTTAAACCAAGCAATTCCCTTTCCATTTTACCTGCTGTGTTTATTAGAGGTAGTTAGCTGTGTTAGTCTGAAGGCAGGCAGAAAGCAGGGTAATTTTGCACCCTTAGGGTGTGTCCACACATGCAGGCACGTGTGCTTGCAGCAGTTCAAATAGCAGACGCACAAATTTGTGCTGGGGATTTGTGCCTCAGCACACGTGCCTGAACACACACTTTGGTGTGGGGCAAGTTGTGCCACTGGGGGCAAACTGACTCTGCCCAGCTCCTCCAGGATCCGCAGCCAGGGGGAGCTAAAGGCTGGGACCAACAACTGTGCTGGCCCCAGCTGTATAAAAAGTTGCCCTGACGAGCAGCTCAGGGCTACTTGTTCTCAGGAGCTTCTGAGGCCTGACCAGTTGCCAAAAGGGGACACTAGCCCCCTGTGCCAACTGGACTGCTGCAGCTGCCCTGACCTAGAGTGGACCCTGCATCCTCTACCCACTGCAGCAGTCTGGCAGTGGGGGCTGCTGCCTGGCTGTGACCTGCTGCCAGTTGCAATACCATCCACCTCTTTGGACCTGCAGCCCCATGTCTGCATGCCTGCCATACCCACACGGGGAACTCATAGCTGCCTGGGCTGTGGCATGGGCACTGTAGCAGAGCCATCTACAACTCTAGTCCAGCTGCCATTGGGTTGTGGCTGCACAGTTGGCCTTTGTGTGGCACTGATGCCATGTGTACTCCCGCCCTGCCATCTGGGCAGCTATTGCCTGGAAGATGTGCTCATTGTGATGGCCTACTTAGAACTGTCAATTATGTCCACCTGGCCCCACATGGCCAGGAGGTCAGCTACCTCATTTGCCCTCCAGTTGGGTCCCCGGTGCCAGCCTTGGACAGGCTCCTCTGCCTGAGTCCTGCCACTTTCCTCAGTACCACAGATCCTGGTGTTCCCAGTTTAAAAACTGCAAATTCTCTGATAAAAAATTCCAAGTTCACTCTTAAAAAATACCCCAAAATCCATGTTCTTCCACAATTAAAATGAGACACGAATATCTGTCTATCTATGGATATGGATGTAGATCAATTGGGCAATGTTTTATTGATATATTTACAATTTTAAAGCAATTTGGACGCCTACCACTGCCTCTATGATCATAATAAAAATTCTAAATATCTATACACTTTGGTGTTTGCTTTTGGGTTTTTTTTTAATTAAAGAAAAATCAGAGCTCCTCCCTGACCCCTTCACTAACCAGGATGTGGGGATGGTGCCCCTGCAGCCACAGCAGCTGCCAGCACATCCCATCCTGTCTGGCAGCTGGGCGCACAGGGTATGAGATGTGGGGGGGATGTGGGGTTTGCAGGAGGGGTGTGGGAAGGATTGTGGGCAGTGTCTGGGGGATTTGTGGGGGTGTGTGGGTACAGGGGGTATGTGAGGTGTGGGTGGATGTAGGGTGTGTGGGTGGATGTGTGGGGGGATGTGGAGGGTGTTTGTGGTTTGTGGATGAGTTTGTTGGGGGGCCATCACATACCCCACCCCCTCCTGTGGCATTGGCAGTAGCAGCCAGCCAGACCATTGCAGCCATGGCCCAGCTGCAGAAACAACCCTGTGGGGTGCAGTACTGCCGGGCCCAGGGTCTACCACACTAGCGCATGGCTTTGGATAGGATCCATTGGTGGTGGCAGGAGCTGTCATGATCCTATCCAAAGCCTGTGCACTTGTGGGGCAGGCCAGGTCAGGTCAGGCCCGTTTGGCATGGACGGACCCTGTGTCAGGCAGCACTGCACCCCGCAGGGCTGGGCCTGCAGCCGGGCCATGTCCCTGATGTCCCAGCTGGCTGCTGCTGCCAGTGTCACGGGGGCAGGTGTGGGGGGGCAGGCATGTGATGGTCCCCCACAAACCCCACACCCACAACCCCCCCACTAACCCCATACACCCACCCACAACTCCCACACCCACCCATACACCCATCCCCCGCCACTCCCCACATGTCCACCACACAAACCACCCACCCTCATATCCCTACTTACCTGTGACAGCACCTAGGTCTGGTTCATGCTGCAGCCTTGTCCCACTCCTAGTTGTCCCAGCACGATGAGGCAGTGTGCTGGGGCAGCAGGGGCACCATAGAGATGTTCTGGCCAGATGCCAGAGCATTTCTCTGGAGGACTCAGTCTCCGGTTACCTCAGGGCATGTTCATGGACTGTGCCCTGCACTGCTTTTTTTCCACAGGTTTTTTTGGTACCTGGATTTTCAAGTATCAAATTTAGCACCCATGCTGCAAATATGCAGCATGGGAAACATTTTTCCATTCTCAGCATGCCTCTTGCAGCATTTCAAACTGCTCCAAGATGCTGCAACAGACACACACGCACTTGTTTGGATGCGCCCTTACAGGCTAACTACATCAGAGATGTATAGCACAAGCCTTCATAAGCAGAGGGATTACTTTATCATCATCAACTTCATGAGTTAGTTTATAAAGGTGCAAATCTACTCTGCTGTCTGGCTTTATTTAATAAAGCCATACAATTGCTTTATTTTATCAAGTGAAAATGGAACACTTCCAAGTTCCTTGGGCAGCCAAACACCGAGTAAAGACAAGCCCTTTCATGAATCTAACCACAACACATTAAAATGACCATATTAAATCACTTGTTAAGACAGATTAAACAGGAAGAGCTCTAACCATATCAGCTGACCACAGCACTGCTCCTATAAACCAAAGAAAGGACAAGTTTTCCAACTGTGGCAGAGAGAGTATGGTGAGTAAGAGAGTATGGTGCTTTCCCAAGCTCCATGTGACTTTACCACCTCCGTTAAACAGGTTTTATCAGAGGGAAATCTTTGCTCTTAATTTGCTGTTTGAGCCAGTACTTTTTCTTCTCTAGGCAACCTAGTAGTAGCCTGGGTTGAGGGATGAGGAGTGGCAGACTTTGAACACTAGCATTTATATTCATGAAGTGCAAGCAGTCTCCCTCACCTGAAGGATCAGAAGAAAGTAGGGAAGGTACCTCAGCAATTGTCCATTTAAAACTCAAATAAAGCAACATAAAGGGTCAATTTTCAAATGCATGCAACTTCACAGGTAAGTTCACAAACATCCACCTATTAGATGTGCAAAGACCTAACGAGTACGTGTAAGTAATGTATTTGCATACAGATGTGATCAGTTGAATGCCACATGGGCATACAAATGCCACATTTGCACATGTGAATTAAGTGTTTGGATGTACAAGATAGCAAGTACTCCGCTCAGAAAAATGTAATCTTATATTTGCATTACCTTTCAAAAATACCTTAGAATTCTTAATGCAGCCACTAAACAACCAGCAAATGCTAGAAAGAATCATTTGGAAATTGACTACAGGTCTTTACGGTAATGTTTCAGGCCAAAAAAAAAAAAAAAGGGCTACTTCTGCTGTTTTGACCTCTGAGCTGGCAGCTTTTGAAAGGTGTCATATGACTACTGCTTGACACTGGCATTTGTTGGAAGCAAACAGTTTTAAAGAATTTGAATAGCTCTTACTTAAATGGCTTTCTATTGTGTTGGTTGAGGGTGTGCCACATCCTGACTGGCAAAGGGAACAGGTAAAGGCCAATGCAGCAACCAATACCAAAACACTAGGAGGAAAAAAAAACAACCCAAAAAACCCCTTCTCATCGCAGGGCTTAAAACTTAGGCTTTGGTCTCACCCTCAATAGAGACAAAAAGAAAAGCATTCTCTTGGGTTTATGAAAAAAGCTGCTTAGAAGTAAAAGTCGATATAGAAGAGGAGAACAAAGGAACAACAGCTTTGCAGAAATGTTATACCACAGTCTGATGTGAAAACATTTCAATAAAAGATTCTTTAAGAAAGAAATTTGAGTAAGAACCAAAAAAGATCAAGTAGCAGCTGGAAAGCAAAAATGTACCTTGTAGGTAGAAAACTTGATCATGAGCACTTTAAAATATAGAAGATGAGACATTCCTATATTAGCATGCCAGCTTGTCATCAGGTACATGCCTTTCTGGCTAACTAACATTTGCCTATTGAAATAAGCTTGTGATGAGTGATTTGCGCAATATCATTAAACATATTTGTCATGAGGATAGTTGTGATGGGAATTTTAGCAATGCTGCTTAGGGCGAGATTCACAAAGAAGCTTAGGTGCCCAGCTCCAGAAGTGGAACCTGGGTTAGATACCTAAGTTCCTTACACTTCAAATAGGGAAACTTAAGCGCATTTGTTCGCATGATTAAAATTGGCTGTTTTTGCGGTGTAATTGCATCACGCTGTGCACACGTGGGGGCTTTTAATGATTTAAATAAGTTTGCTTCATTGCAAACTAAACCACATCTGCATGTAGTTCAGTTTGCAGTGTAGCTATTTGTAATGTTGCAGCCTTTGATAGCACGCTCCTCACTGCGGGAGAGGTGGGCTGAAGGCAGAAGCAGTGAGGGGCCTGATCCTTTTTTCTTTGTGTGTGGAGACTGCCCATGTCTCCCACGGCCGGGGGTGAGCTGCTAGCGAGCCGAATGGCCCCTGAGCTGCAGAGGGCCCTGCTCCTTCTTTCCATGGTGGTGGCGCCCCCTGGGGTTGCCCAGGTGGGTGCTGCCCCAGCTTGGGCTCAGGGAACAGTTAGATTGAGCTTGGTGCTGCCTGTGAGCTGGGGCAGCACCTGCCCGCTAGCCATCCACTCAAGTGGCCCCAGGGGGCACAACCACCATGGAGGGAAGATCCAGGGCCCCTTGCTGCTTTTTTTTTTTTTTTCCCTCAGCGGAGCCTGCCTATGCAAGCGGCCACCAGGCCATGGAGCCCATGAGCTACAGGGGGGCCTGGTCCTTCCCTCCATGGCAGCACCTCCTGGGGCTGCCCAGACAGGGTGCTAGCTGTGTGGGTGCTGCCCCAGCTCACAGGCAGCATCTGCTGGATCCAACTCTTTCACAAGCTCATGCACTGAAAGCCCACTGGGCGCTGCTCCCTACTCGGGCTCTGGAAAGAGTTGAATTCGGCAGGTGCTGCCTGTGAGCTGGGACAGCACCCATGCAACTAGCACCCTGCCTGAGTTGTGGAGGGGGGGACCAGAC